>NW_007733741.1:11793-18899 GCF_000696425.1 Galeopterus variegatus | reverse complement strand
AAAAAAAAAAAAAAAAAAAAAAAAAAAAAAAAAAAAAAAAAAAAAAAAAAAAAAAAAAAAAAAAAGGGGGGGGGGGGGGGGGGAGGAAAATTTAAAAACCCCAACTTTTTTTTTTTTTTTTTTTTGAAGCTCTTACAACGAGAAAATGGAGGGGACACATCTGGGTGGGAGGGGGGAGAGGGAGGAGGGAGGGAGGTTTTGGTGATGGGACACAATAACTAACTACATTGTATATTGACAAAATAAAAAAAAAAAAAAGAAAGAACACCAAATAGCCAATAAAAGCATGAAGTTTAATGTCAAATAAATACACATTAACAGTCAGATATAGTTATTTGGCTGTCATATTAGGAGATTATTTTTAAAATACCTGTTTATTCACTTAACAAATATGTATTGAACATATGCTAAGTGCTTCACATTACACTAAGTGCTGCATGTACAGGGGCATAAACTAGATTATGGTCCTTGTCCCATGGAACTTGCATTCTAGTGTGAGGAGACACACAAAACAATCATATAAATAAATACCTAACTACAATTATGACAAATATAATGAAAGAACCCACAAAGTCCACATGATTGCACTTATATGTGGAGTGTAAAAATGTCCAACTCACAGAGTAAAATGTTGGTTACCAGAGGCTGGGGGATACTAGGGACATGTCAGCCAAAGGACGTAAAATTTCAGTTAGAAGGAGTAAGTTTAAGAAATCTATTGTAGGGCTGGCCCGGTGGCGCACTGGAGAGTGCGCCGCTTGGGAGCACGGTGGGGCTCCCACTGAGGGTTCGGATCCCATGTGGAGACCGGTTCCCGCTCACTGGCTGAGCGCGGTGCGGGCGCAACACCGAGGGTTGCGATCCCGTTGCCGGTCAGTAAAAAAGACAAAAAGGAAAAAAGAAAAAAAAAAGAAATCTATTGTACATCATGGTGATTACAGTTAATAACAATGTATTATATATTTGAAAATTGCCAAGAGTAGATTTCAAGTGTTCTCACCACACACACAAAAATAACAAGTATGTGAGGTAACAACTTATTAAACAGCTTGATTTAGCCATTCCACAACATACACATATATTAAACCATCATCCTGTATACCACAAATATATGCAATGTTTACTTATCCATTAAAAAATTAATTTAAAAAACCCCCACAGAGTGTCATAAAAGGATAATATGTCTGAAGGTATTTGAAAAGCATTGGTAGCTAGTGAGGAGGGTTCTCTGAAGAAGTGTCCATTTACAGTGTCAGCAAAGATGCAGGGAAAGCAGTACACACACATCTCATGGGATTATTAATGCCTTTAAGAGGACAACCTAACCACATATTATAATCCATAAAAGTACACATTCCTTTTGATCCAGCAACAGCTCTTCTAGAAATTTATCTTGTAGAGTAAAACGTGTGCAACTTTGAGCAAGATTTTCATCATAAGGGCCGGCCTCATGGCTCACTCGGGAGAGTGCGGTGCTGATAACACCAAGGCCACAGGTTCGGATCCCATATAGGGATGGCCGGTTGGCTCACTGGGTGAGCGTGGTGCTGACAACACCAAGTCAAAGGTTAAGATCCCCTTACCGGTCATCTTTTAAAAAAAAAAAAAAAAATTTTCATCATAAGGTTATTTTTTTTTTTTTTTGTCTTTTTGTCTTTTTCCGTGTCCGGCAACGGATCGCAACCCTCGGTGTTGCTCCCGCGCCTCGCTCAGCCATTGAGCGGGAACCGGTCTGTATGTGGGATCCGAACCCTCGGGCGGGAGCGCCGCCGTGCTTCCCAAGCGGCACACTATCCAGTGCGCCACCGGGCCGGCCCTATTTTTAATGGCAAAAACTGTAAATAGACTAAATGTCCAACATAGGTTACAAGTGAGATTGACACATTCAAGCTGCCACTGAACGTCACATGTTGCATTAGAATATTTAACAATGTGGGATGTTCACAATGCATAATTATGACAGGAAAAAAAAGCAGCTCACAAACAAGAATGATTTTATTAGGAAAAAAAAGTCAATTTTTCTAGATGATAAAAGTATATGTAATTTTTATTTTCTTCTGTGCTTTTCTGTATTTCAAATTTTCTGCAATCAGTATTACTTTTGTGTTAAGAAAAAGTTGTTAAAACAGACACCTGGTGATAATTTAGAAACATAAGGGTGGAAGCATTTTGGAAAGAAGATTTAAGAGGCCAAAAGCAGAAAGGAACAGACGTTATAACTTAGAAGAATATACTACAAACCTTAGGCCACGTGGAAAAACATTAATATCTTTCTTATAACGATCACAAAACTGGTACAGAAACATGCAGTAGCAATGCTTTCAACTCTTTAAAATATTTGCTAATTATCTGCTTTGGTCTGAATGTTTGTGTTCCTCCCCAAATTCCTATGTTGAAAGTGATCTGCAGATTCAATCCAATCCCCATCAAAATACCAATGACATTCTTCACAGAAATAGCTGGTTAGCTCAGTTGGTTAGACTACGGTTTGTAACACCAAAGTTAAGGGTTCAGATAACCATACTGACCAGCCACAAAAAAGAAAAAAAATAAATAAAATTATAACTTTAAAATTCCTGTACCAGCCAGCCACCAAAGAAAAAAGAAAAATAGAAAAAACAATCCTCACATTAATATGCAACAACAAAAGACACCAAATAGCGAAGACAATTCTAAGCAATAAATAAATAAAGCCAGAGGCATAATACTACCTAACTTCAAATTATACTACAAAGCTATAGTAACCAAAACAGCATGGTACTGGCATAAAAACAGACACATGGACCAATGGAATAGAATACAGAACCCAGAAATCAACCACATACTTACAGCTAACTGATCTTTGACAAGGCACCAAGAGTATACACTGGGGAAAAGACTGCCTCTTCAATAAATGGTGCTGGAAAAACTGGACTTCCATATGTAGAATGAAACTAGACCCAGACCTCTCGCCATATACCAAAATAACTCAAAATGGATTAAAGACTCAAATATAAGACCTGAAACTATAAAAATCCTAGAAAAAACATAGGGGAACCACTTCAAGTAGTAGGACTGGGCAAATACTTTATGAATAAGACCCCCAAAAGCACAGGCAACAAAATAAAAAACAAGTAGGATTATATCAAACCGAAAGCTTCTGCGCACAGCAAAAGAAACAGTTAAGAGAGTGAAAGACAACCCACAGAATGGGAGAAAATATTTGCAAACTATGCATCCAACAAGAGTTACTAATACCAGAACATACAAGGAACTCAACCTAACAGTAAAAATATAATCCGATTAAAAAATGGGAAAAAAGGTGTCGGTGATGGGCCATAATAATCATATACATTGTATATTGACAAAATAAAAATTAAAAAAAAAAAAAATGGGAAAAAGAGCTGAGTAGGCATTTCTCAAAGGAAGACATACAAATGGCCCACAGATGTATGGAAAAATGCTCAACATCACTAAGCATCAGGGAAATGTAAACCAAAACCACAATGAGATATCATCTCACACCAGTTAGACTGACTATTGCCAAAAAGAGAACAACAAATGTCAGTAAGGATTCAGAGAAAGGGGACACCTCCTACACTATTGGTGGGACTGGAAAGTAGTGCAGCCATTATGAAAAACAGTATGGAGGTTTCTCAAACAACTACAGATAGAACTGCCATATGATCCAGCAATCTCACTGCTGGGTATATACACAAAGGAATGGAACTCATCATGCTGAAGGGATCACTCACTCCCATGTTTATTGCAGCTCCATTTATAATAGCTGAGAGTTGGAACCAACCTAAATGTCATCAATGGTGGACTGGGTAAGGAAAATGTAGTATATATACACAATCGAATACTACTCAGCCATGAAAAAGAATGAAATTCTGTCATTTGCAGAAACATGGGTGAACTTATGGAAAATTATGTTAAGTAAATAAGGCTTCTGATAATAATTGTTTAAAACACCTGTTTGTCCAGGATACTCAAAATATAGTTGAGTCTGGTCATCAGGTGAAATAATACTTCCTTTCCTATGTGCAATGCTAAGCATAGAATCTAACTCACGTAAAAACAATCAATTGTTTTGGTGCAAATTAAAAGTTAGGTGCAGGCTTCTGGTCAAGATGGCGGAATAGATGGTCCCCAGCATCACTCTTTCCCACAAATCAACCAATTTACAACTATGAAAAAGCAACAACAGCCAAGCTGGGGCCACTAGAGCTCAAGGGAAGAGTAGGAGAGATCTAAGGAGTTCATGAAGGCAGGTGAAGCCAAAATGAGAGAAAGAAAGGGTCGCTCCCACCATTTCGAGCCCCAGCCGCTTCCAGGATGGAGCTGGTGAGTGCACAGAGCAAGAGCTGGCAAAAGCCACAGCTGTACCCTTCATATGAAGGTTCTTGGAGGCAGCAGGTGAGAAGAGGGCCTTGGTGGCCCCCAGGTCAGTAGGACCACTCACAGGGTTCCTATGGGCCCACAAAGGAGAGAGAAGACACAGACAACTGAGAAAAGGAGCCACTCAGAGGCCAGTGAGTCATTGTAAGGGACTGACTCAGGGCTCGTCCTATGGGAAGTGTTTGGGGTGTAGGTGATGGGGGAGATGGGCCACCAGGGGTGCACTGGGGCACAGCATGGACAGCTGATCTGCCCTCCAATCAGTGCAGGCCCATTCAGTGGAGACAGGTCAGGAATATAGAACTGCAGGGCATGCAGTTTGCTGAAAAGTCTCAGGCCCAGACCAGAGTTTCCACAAAACCCAGGTTTACCAGTCCTCACAAGACCCAAAGGTACTTACAAGGTCAACAATTAAAACCTGAGCTGCACAAAAAACCTTCCCCAGGGAATCAGCAGCAAAGCAGAAACTTAGCTCAACCACAGGGCTCAAGTGCTGGTTCTCTTAGAAAGTTCCCTCATTTTAGAAGTAACCAAAGTACAACAAATTAGTTCCAGGATAGAGTTTACGAGGTGGGAACAGCAAATAATCCAATACAGAACTGAAAGAAAAAACGAAAATACCCACAGATCAGAGAAAAAGTTTGATATTAACCAGTAAAGGTCTCATACCATCAAGGAACACCTATAAAACCTAGAAGGACCAGAAGCCCCCTGGATTCTCAAGCCAGGGAGGGGGAAGGGTCGTGGACCTCAGCCACACCCCCCAATGACTGCACCCAGCTCAGCAATGACCACTAGGCACTGCTGGATATGCCCGGGCTCCCAAGATGGGGTGATGGGGGGCCAAGGACCTCAGCCATGCCCCCCCACATCATCAACCAGCCCAGGGATAACCACCAAGCCACCACAGAAAGGGCTGGAACTCCCGAGCCAGGGCGGTGGGGGGCCAAGGGCCTCAGCCACACACCCCCAACATCCTCAACCAGCCCAGTGACAACTATCAAGCCACTACTGGAAACACCCGGGCTCCAAAGTCTGGGTGGTGGGGGCCAAGGACTTCAGTCACACCCCCCTGACATATGCATCCAGCCCACCAATAACCGAGCTGATGCTGGAAGCCCCCTTGTTTCCCCTACCAAAATGAGGGGGGTGCCATGTGCCTCAACCATACCCTCCCCTCCTTCTTCCTCATCACACAGTATTTCACTTCTCCTTCCTTTCTCCCCTTCCCTGCCAACTGCTCTGCAACATCTTAGAATGTAAAAAGTAATGTTAATAAATAAATAAAAAAAAAAAAGTTAGGTGCAAACTAAGACCAGCCCTGATTTAATTAAGAGCAGAAAATATTCTTTTACAAACCCAAGTTTACATTCTTTAAATCTCATAGTGATTAGCAAAAACATGAATGAACCAGGAGAAACTTACGTTGAGTGAAATAAGCAAATAAGCAAAGCACAGAGGGATAAATACTGCATGTGCTCACTCATATGTGGGAGCTAAGAGAGAAAGGAAGGAAGTAAAGAAAGACCACAGTAATGCTGTGGTCTAACAGAAGGAGGGAACATTCCTAGGGCTACATACACGGTGGAGTGGGGGGGGATGTTGGGGGATAATTGGGTGGGGACAAGGGGTGCAAGGGTAATTTTTGGTGGTGGGTGTGCCCCCAGTGTGAATTTGGCCCTCACATCAGGGCAGGAGGCATGACAGTTAGCTTTGTATCTCATGAATAGTCTTAATAAATAAATAAATAAATGCCATTGACTGTGAAGAAAATAAATAAATAAATAAATCTCATGGTGAATGTTACAGTAAGTTTTCTAGTGTGGGAGACAGGGGCAGGGAGAGGGCAGATTGAGGTACTCTTAAGTGGTATTAAGACTAGGGAACCAGAAATGCCAGAACTCTCTTCCCTGACAAATCACTCCACTTGCAGGGAATACCTATTGATGGGAAGCAAAGTAAGCGTTGGCTGAGGACCAATGCAGAGAATTCTGATGAGACCTGGGCCGGACACAGCATCTGAGGTATCACCCCCTAGAAAATATAGCTAATCCATATCCTACTTGCCCATTCAAGTTTTCATTCCTCCTCTAAACTGCCTCTGAAGGGGTCAAAATAATGAAGATTGAATAGAATGCCCTAAAAATTCACACCTTACAAAAAAGGCCTTAAATTGTTCTAACCATTTGCTTTGTGAAACAAAGCATGGCAAGGGTAAGATACAGACGGCCAAGCCTATCTGTTCCTCTTGCAGATAAAAAATGAAAATTCTGATCCTCATTTTACAAAGAAGAAACTGATTTTGTTTTTCCTTTTAATAACATATTTTTTCCTATGGCAAAAATAATGTATGTTAACTGTGGAAAAATAAAATATAAAGATGATCAAAAGGAAAATAAAACCTGTCTGTAAATTTACAATTTAAATGTAATATCATATTTACCTATTCCTTTTTTACGTATATAAAGAAACACAATGGCCGGCCCGGTGGCGCACTGGAGAGTGCGCCGCTTGGGAGCGCGGTGGCGATCCCGCCAAGGGTTCGGATCCCATGTGGAGACCGGTTCCCGCTCACTGGCTGAGCGAGGTGTGGGCGCGACACCGAGGGTTGCGATCCCGTTTCCGGTCAGAAAAAAAAACAAAAAAAAAAAAAAAAAAAAAAAAAAAAAAAAAAAAAGATAAACACAAACTTGAACAGATTTGAGGGAATCTCTAGCAAACTAACA
>NW_007733741.1:1020-10974 GCF_000696425.1 Galeopterus variegatus | reverse complement strand
CCGTTGCGGGCCCCCAGTCGGGGGGCAACCCCGGGGGTTGGGATCCTTTTACCAGTCAAAAAAAAAAAAAAAAAAAAAAAAAAAAAAAAAAAAAGATAAACACAAACTTGTACAGATTTGAGGGAATCTCTAGCAAACTAACAGATCTATAGTTTAAGAAATGGAAAGACGCACTTTTTATAAACAGAATTGTGTAGTCTGATAATTATGTAGAGTCTGTCTTGCTAGAAATTAAAATGCATAGTTTAGGAATTAGAGTCCACCTTTCTGAACCAGATTTAAATAGTTCTGGTAGCAAAACCTTCAACTGTAAGTGAAATGTGATTACTAGGTTGCATCTATGAGGAATTCTTCAAGCAGCAAAACATGGGATGAAACTGAAAAATTATAAAGAAGAAAGTATATCTGCACCTCTCTCCCTCTCTCACTCTTCTCCTTGGAACCACGCCATGAGCAAATGTCCTAAACTTTGCAGTCATTATTGCCTGGCTCTGACAGTTAAAAGGCAGAGATTTTTGCTGAATTCTACAGAGTTTAAAGCCTCTGAAAAAGAAATATGCACTGTCATTCTTTAATATTTTCTGGGATTTTTACTCAGTACAATAAATTTTTTAAATGAAAATAAGAATTTTAAATATTAGAAAAAGCAAACATTCATAAATGACATGGGAGTTGTTCTATTTGGAAAACCTATGGGAAAACTATTTTAAAAACTAGTTCAGTAAAGTGATCAGTTTCAAAATAATATTTTAAAAAGTTAATTTCTTTCCTTGTGAGCCATGAGCAGTTAGAATCCAACTCTTACCAGCAACAATAGCATCACAATACACAATACCTAAAACTATTCTTCCAAGAAATGTGCCAAACTCTAATGAAGAAAACTGTATCTGCAATGAAGGGTGTAAGATTAATGCCTAAAAAAATAGAGAGCCACAACATATTACTGAATGAATACATTTAATGTAATGCATAAACTCTCTTCAAAAATTTTTAAAACTGGGCCAGCCCGGTGGCACACTGGATAGTGCGCCGCGTGGGAAGCGCGGCGGCGCTCCCGCCCGAGGGTTCGGATCCCACATACAGACCGGTTCCCGCTCACTGGCTGAGTGAGGTGCGGGAGCAACACCGAGGGTTGCAATCCCGTTGCCGGTCCCCGGTCCGGTACGGGGGCAACACTGAAGGTTGCAATCCATTGCCGGACACGGAAAAAGACAAAAAAGACAAAAAAAAAAAAAAAAATTTTTTTTAAACTGATTCTAAGAAATCTCACTGAAAATCTGGGACTTACAAAAATAATTCTGAACTTCCATGGAAGAAAATATTAGAACAGGAAAAAAAAAAAAAAAAGTCTGAAAAGAGACTAACTAGGGGACACTCACCTTAACATTAAAGTCAACTTAATTAAAATTGAAAGAGTGTAGAACTGACAGAACACATATATCCCAAAATTATAATCCAGCTATATTAAAGTTTAAAATTTTCTTTTTAGCCATACAACAAACAGAAACCT
Source organism: Galeopterus variegatus (assembly GCF_000696425.1). Taxonomy (NCBI): domain Eukaryota; kingdom Metazoa; phylum Chordata; class Mammalia; order Dermoptera; family Cynocephalidae; genus Galeopterus; species Galeopterus variegatus. The sequence continues at coordinate 9,464 of NW_007733741.1, read as the reverse complement.
ATTTTAAACCCTGAAGTGGAAAAGGAAATTGTATGTATGAGATCAGGGGCAGAGTAAAAGACAAGGACTAATAGATTTGATGATTCTAACTTAGGAAGTTCTGTGTCCAAAAACAAAGGAAAATGACAACTCAGAAAATATATTTCTAGCATATGACAGCAAAAATTCCTTAAATTCATTAAGTAAAAATTAAGGAAAATTTCTTTAACTCATTAAGATTAACATATCTTAAGAGAAAAACAAGCAAAAGAAGAGAACAAATATAAATAGCTAATGAACATTTTTTTAAAAATTCAAATTGTCAGTAATCAAAATTGGGTATGAAACAATTGGATTCTATGTTTAGCTTTCTGATAAGATAATATTTTTGTACACAACCATCTTTCTTTCACAAATTAATATTTCAGTTTTTAATAACCACATAGAATCCTAATGAAAAAAGACACTAATTTTAGTTGAAGTGTGTACTGATACTTTTGTAAGGTCAGTTAGGCAAAAGCCATTTTTTAAAATGAAGATTTTCTTTGATGAAATTAAAGAGACCAAAAGTTCTCAATAATCTTTTCTGATTTCAAAGATAGAGACAGGATCTGATAAGCATGCAGTCAGTCAGCTTACCTACAAAGAAAGATAAGCAGACTTGCCAAGGAATGTCAAAATATGAATAATCTAAAAAATGGGGAAATCACTATGAAAGGAATAGAAGTGAACACTATATTTTGGTAGTAGGACTATGAATAATTTTTTTCAGGCTGAGTTTTCCAAATTAAGAATTTCCTTCACCGTTTAAAACAAATTTACAGCTTCCACTCTCCTGCCATAAACAACTAGAACATCAGGAAAACATATGAAATGACAGATCAGAGTTTGGGAACAACAAGGATACTAAAATCTGCAATACTGAATATGGAAATGGAGTAGCAGATAGAGTAGCCCTGGAAATTGATAGAGGAATCTCCTAAAGTTTCTTGATGAGTACTTATCTGTGCAAATGGAGGAAGTTCTTTGAGGCTTGATAAACAAACAAGAAGCAATAGACTGAACAATACCCAGAGCTGCAAGGGGAAAAAAAAAAGCAGTCTAAAATAGGTATAATTGTAATCCTGAAAAGAGAAGAAAAGGGAGAAAAATATGAGGGTACTACAGAAAGTTAATGGAAGATTCATATTATTGTTTAATTCTACTTTTCCACAAACTTTCTAAAGTACCCTTATTTTTAAAGACAAAATTTTCTAGATTTCATGAAAATTGTAAACTACATATAAGAATCTCAATGATACAAGAAGCTCAATGATCCTGAGCAGAAAAAACAAAAACTATATCAAGGGACTATATAAAATTATATCAGAATCAAATTGCAGACAACCAATGAAGAAGAGAAAATCATGAAAGCATCACAGGAAAAAAACCCACCTTATGTACAGAGCGAAGATAAGTATGACTATAGACTTATTGTCAGAAACTATGCAGATGAGAAGACAATAGAATATTACTTCTGAAGTGCTAAAAGGAAAAAAAAAAACCCACAAAACTATCAACCTCGAATTCTATACCCAGCAAAATTATATTTCAAACATAAACACATAGACTTTTTCAGATGAATGAAAGCTGAGAGTATTTGCAACAAACAGATTTATCTCACAGAACATGTTAATTTTTCAGGCAGAAGGAAAATTATATTGCAGAGAAATTTAGACACAAAGGATTAGAGAGCACCAGAAATAATAAATATGGGTAACCATAAGTTTTCTATTTGATTTTTAATCTCTTTTAAAAAGTGACTTATTCAATAAATAAACATTTTATTATTTAATATTAAAATAAGTATTTTTGTTTAAAAATATTTTTGAAGCAAAAATAACAATGTATTAAGGGATATATAACCTGTGAATTGAAGTGTATCACAACAGCAGAAGGAATGGGAGGAGTGAAATGCAAATTTACTGATCTAAGGTTCTTATTCTACACATGAAATGGTATATTATGAGGATCAATTGTCATAAATTTAAAATATATGTTAAAAACTGTAAGGAATCTACTAAAAATATAAAAGAGATAAAATGAAATCATTTAAAAAAAAACTTAATCAGGGGCCAAGCCCGTGGTGTACTCGGGAGAGTGCAGCGCTGGGAGCACAGCAGCGCTCCCGCCACGGGTTCAGATCCTATATAGGGATTACCAGTACGCTCACAGCGCTCACTGGCTGAGCACGGTGCGGCCGGTCTCAAAAAGGACAAAAAAAAAAAAAAGGCAAGGATGTCCCTTGCACCACTGCTTTTTAACATCTTGATAGAAGTCCTAACTAATGCAGTAAGACAGGAAAAGAAAATAAAATGTATACAGATCAGGAATAAAGAAAGCTGTCTTTGTTTGCAGGTGACATGATCATCATCTATGCAGATCTGAAAGAATTAGAAAACAAAACAAAAACCTTCCGGCACTAATAAGCAATTTCAGTAATGTTGCAGGATACAAGATTAATATACAAAAGTCAATCACTTTCCCACATACCATCAATGAACAAGTGAAATTTGAAATTAAAAACAAAATGCCATTTATATAAGCCTCCCCACCAAAACCCACTTAGGTATAAATCTAATAAAATATGTACAACCAGATCTATATGAGGGAAACTACAAAATTCTGATGAAAGTTATCAAAAAAGAACTAAACAAATGGAGAGATAGTCCATGTTCATGGATTGGAACACTCAATACTATCAAGATGTCAGTTCTTCACAACTTGATCTATATATTCAATGCAATCCCAATCAAAATCTCAGCAAGTTATTTTGATTCTAAAGTTTGAGGCAAAAAACCCAGAATAGCCAAGACAATATTAAAGAAAAACAAAGGCAGAGGACTGACACTACCCAACTTCAAGACTTACTAAAAATCTATAGTAATCGAGACAGTGTGTATTGGCAAAAAAACAGACAAATCGACCAGTAGAACAGAACAGAAAGTCCCAAAATAGACCCATATAAATATAGTCAACTGATCTTTTGATAAAAAAATAAAGGCAATACAATGGATCAAAGACAATCTTTTCAACAAATGGTGCTGAACAACTGAACATGCACATGAAGGAGAAAAAGAAAAAGAACCTAGACAAAGACCTTACACCCTTCACAAAAATTAACTCAAAATGGATCACAGACCTAAATGTGAAATGCAAAACTATAAAATTTCCAGAAGATAATAACATAACAAAAGAGAACACCTAGAAGACCTTGAATATGGTAAAGACTTTTTATATACAACACCAAAGGCATGATCCATGAAAGAAATAATTGATAAGCTAGACTTCGTTGAAATTAAAAACTTCTGCTCTGTGTACGACAATGTCAAGAAAATGAGAAGTCAGGCCAGAAACTGGAAGAAAATATTTTCAAAAGACACATCTGATAAAGGACTGTTATTCAAAATATACAAAATAAGAAAACAACCCAATTTAAAAATGCACAAAAGACCTGAATAGACACTTCACCAAAGATGAAATACAGGTGACAAGTAAGCACATGGAAAGATGTTCAACATCTTATGTCATTTGGGAAATGCAAATTAAAACAGCAATGAGATACCACTATACATCTATGAGAATGACCAAAATCCAAAACACAGACAATACCAAATGTTGACAAGAGATGTAGAGCAGGTTGGGAATGCAAAATTGTACTGCCACTTTGGAAGACAGTTTGGCAGTTTCTTACAAAACTGAACATATTCTTACCATACAATCCAGGAACTGCACTCCTTCATATTCACCCAAATCAACTGAAAGCTTACGTCTACACAAAAACTTGCACAGAGATGTTTATAGCAGCTTTGCTCATAACTGCCAAGACTTGGAAGGAACCAAGATACCCTTCAGTAGATAAATGGATAAACTGTGGCACATCCAGATGTTGATTATTATTAAAAAATGAGAGTTCAAGCCATGAAGAGACAGAGGAACTCTAAATGCATTTTGGTAAGTGAAAGATCTGAAAAGGCTACATGCTGCACAATTCCATATATATGACATTCTGGAAAAGACAAAACTATGGAGACAGTGGTTGCCAGGGGATTAGGAGAAGGGACAGATGAACAGGCACAGCCCAGAGGATTCTTAGGGCAGTGAAACTTTTCCACGTGATATTACAACAGTGAAAACATGCCATTACGCATTTGTCAAAACCCATAGATGCACAAAACCAAGAATGAACCCTAATATAAACTTTGTACTTTGGGTAATGTGTCAACACAGGTTCAATTATAACAAACGTGCCACAGTAGAGCAGGAGGTTACACATGTGTCAGGAGAGGGATATATGGGAACTCTGTACCTTCTGCTTAATTTTGCTGTGAATCTAAAACTGCTCTAAAAAAATTATTTTAAAAAGTAATCCAAAAGAAGGCAGGAATGAAAAAATAAACAGAATAAATAGCAAAATGGTAGATTTAAATCCAACCACACCAGTAATTTTTACATTAAGTAAAATGTTCTAAACACGCCCAATAAATGACAGATTATTAAATTAGATTTTATAATAGCAGGACAACTATATACTGCCTACAGGAAATTCATTTTAAATATAAAACAAGTAGGTTAAGCGTAAAAGGGTGTAAAAAGATATACACAACTAACACTACATCTAAAGAAAGCTGGCGTGACTATAGTAATACCAGATGAAGACTTCAGGACAAGGAATGTTATCAGCAATAAAGAGGGACATTTTACAATGATCAATGGGGCAATTCATGAGGAACAAACATGTAGCAGTCCTGAACATGTACACAGCTAACAGATTCAAAATATCCAAAGCAAAAACTAATCAAACTAAAATGTAAAACAGAAAAATCCACAATTAGAAGATTTCAACACTCCTTTAGTAATTCATAGGGAAAGTAGTACAACTACAGAAATCCTGAATGACATTATAACTGACTTAAGTGACATTTATCAAACACTCTACCCAAATATAGCAGAATACACATTCTTTTGAATTGGGTTGTGAAATGTTTACCAATATAAACATATTCTGGGCCATATAACAATTCAATAAATTTAAAAGGAATGAAATCTGACTATGTCCTTTGACCATAAAGGAATTAAATTAGAACTCAGAAAAATCTCTCAAAAATTCCTAGATATTTGTACATTAAACACACTTTTAAATAATCCAAAAGACAAAGAAGAAATCACAAGGAAAATAAGAAAATATTTCGAACTGAATGAAAAAGAAAATACAACTATCAAAATTTGTGAGATGTAGCTAAAGCAGTACTTAGAAGAAATTCATAGCCCTAAATGTTTATATTAGAAAAGAACCAAAATCAATTACCAAACTTCTACCTTTAGAGCAAGAAGAGGAAATTATCCCAAAATAAACAGAAAGAAACAATAAAGTTAAGCATATAAAATCAATGAAATAGAAAACAAAAATAAAATAAAAAGCAATAAAACCAAAACCTGGTTCCTTGAAAAATAAATGAATAAATCTGTAGTGGGGAGAAGTGATGGTGGGGGGGTTGGTGAAGAGAATATTACCATAGACCCTACAGACCTTAAAAAAGTTAAGGGAACATGATCAATAACTTTATTTCAATAAATTTGACAACCTAGATGAAATGGACAACTCCTTGAAAGATAAAGTATCAAAGCTCGTTCCAAAAAAAAAAAAAAAAAGGAAAGTCTGAACAGTTCTTTTATCGTTAAAGAAACTGAACTGTCATTTAAAATCTTTTCACAAAGGAAACCCCATGTCCAGTTTGCTTCTCTGATGAATTCTATGAAATATTTAGTAAGAATACCAATGCTATACAAACTCAGAATAAAAGAGGTGGAAAAAACTTCCCAACTCATTTCATGAGGGCTGTATTCCAAAACATGATTCCAAAACCAAATAAAGATGTTAAAACTACAGAATATATGTTATGAAAATAAACACAAAAATCCTTAACAAAATATTAGCAAATTGAATGTAGCAATATATAAAAAGGATTATACAAGATGGCCAAATAGGATTCATCCAGCAATAGAATGCTGGCTTAACATTAAAAAATATATGTATAATTTAAAAAGAAAAGCCCTGTACTCCAATGGATGGAGTAAAAGCACGATAAAATTCAACGTGCATTCATGAAAAAGTTCTCAGAATCAATGTGCATTTATGAAAAAATTCTCAGAAACTAGGAACAGGAGGGAATTTCCTCAGCCTGATAAATGGCATGTATAAAAAAGCTACTATTAACATCACAGTTAATGATAAAAGACTCAATGCTTTCCCCCTATAGTTAGGAACAAGACAGGAATTACTACTCTATTTCTATTCATATTATACTGGAAAGCCTAGCCTGTGTGGTAAGGGTGAGTGGTGGGGAAGGCATAGAGAATGAAAAGGAAGTAGAACTGTCTTTACTCTCAGACGGCATAATGGTCTATGAAGAAAATCCCAACTCCACAAAATAGCTAATAGAACTATTTGAACAACAGAATCATATTAAGTGAAATAAGCCAGGCACAGAAAGAGAAATACCATATATTCTCACTCATAAGTGGGAACTAAAATAATAAACATAGAAATAAAAGAAAGATACAATAATACACTGAACTTTCAAAATGGCAACTGAAGTTACTAGAAACAGAAAGGGAGTGGGGAGGGAGAAATGGGTAAAGGGCCATGAATAGCAATTACGGTGTATATTATTGAATATAATAATTATTCTGATGTGAGCATCACATATTGCACATGAGTACTCATGTTCAATTCTGTACCCCACAGATATGTACAATCAACTTTGTTACAAATTAAAAAAAAAAAAACATTTGAACAATAAAATTGAGTTTATAAAGTACCTTGATTCAAGGTCACAGGACACAAAGTCAATATACAAAAAACCTGATTTTCTATATACTAGCAATGGTTAGTTAGAAAACAAATTGCTAATATCACTTATAGTAGTTTCAAAAATATGAAAGATGTAAGGGATAAGTTTAACAAAATATATGCAAATCTTGTGCAATGAAAACAATAAAACACTGCTGAGAGAATTTAATAACCTAAATAAATGAAGAGATATACCATGCTCTTGAATCAGCAGACTCAATATTTTGAAGATGTCATCTTCTCCCCAAATTTATCTACAGATCCAATGAAATTCTAAACAAAAATCACAACAGGCTTATTTATTTTTTGGTAAGAACTGAAAGGTGATTTATATTACATTAAATGTATATGGAAATGCAAAGAACCTAGAGTAGTCAAAGCAATTCTGTAGAACAAAGTGGTAACATTTAATTATATTATTTCAAGATATTGTAAAGCTACAGCAATCAAGACAGTGTGGTGTCAGCAAAAGGAAAGACATGTAGATATATGAACCAGAGCAGAGAGTACAAACAGAAACACACATGTATGAGGCCAACAGATTTGACAGAGGTGTCAGAATGATAGGGTAGTCCAATGGGGACAGTCATTTCAACAAATAGTGCTGGAATAATCGGCTATCCATATGCAGAAAAATTTGATCCATACCTGGTACCTTATACAAAGATTAACTCAAAATGGGTAATAGACCTAAAGAACTAAAACCATAGGGCCGGCCCGGTGGCGCACTGGATAGTGCGCTGCTTGGGAAGCGCGGCAGCGCTCCCGCCCGAGGGTTCGGATCCCACATACAGACCGGTTCCCGCTCACTGGCTGAGCGAGGCATAGGAGCAACACCGAGGGTTGTGGTCCCGTTGCCGGTCCCGGTCCGGTGCGGGGGCAACACTGAGGGTTGCGATCCGTTGCCGTGTTTGTGACTTTGGATTAAGCAAAGATCTATCAGGTAGGCAAGAATCATAAGAGAAAAATATAAATTAGACTTCACCAAAATTAAAAATTTCTGCTCCACAAAAGACAGAAATAAGGAAATGAAAAGGCAAACGTAGGGCCGACCCATGGCTCACTCCCGAGTGTGTGGTGCTGATAACACCAAGGCCATGGGTTCGGATCCTATATAGGGATGGCTGGTTCACTCACTGGCTGAACGTGGTGCTGACAACACCAAGCCAAGGGTTAAGATCACCTTATTGGTCATCTTTAAAAAATAAAAATAAAAAAGGCAAACATAAAGCAGGAGAAAAGATCTGCAAAACATGTCTCTGACAAAAGAACTTGTATCTAGAATTTATAAATAATTCTTCCAATTCAATATGTCAATTAACCTAATTTAAAAAAAGAAGTTAGCCAAAGATTTGAACAGATACAAAGATATGACAAATATGCATATGAAGAGATTTCCATCATTATAGGTATTATCCAACTGAAATTAAGACCATAATGAGATAGCACAACACACCCACTCAAATGTCAAATATTTCCAAAACTGACAACACCAAATGTTAACAAAGATGTGGTGCAACTACAACTTTTATACATAGCTCATGGGTACGTAAAATCATACAGCCACTTTGGA
>NW_007733741.1:0-779 GCF_000696425.1 Galeopterus variegatus | reverse complement strand
GTCAATTAACCTAATTTAAAAAAAGAAGTTAGCCAAAGATTTGAACAGATACAAAGATATGACAAATATGCATATGAAGAGATTTCCATCATTATAGGTATTATCCAACTGAAATTAAGACCATAATGAGATAGCACAACACACCCACTCAAATGTCAAATATTTCCAAAACTGACAACACCAAATGTTAACAAAGATGTGGTGCAACTACAACTTTTATACATAGCTCATGGGTACGTAAAATCATACAGCCACTTTGGAAGACGGTTTGGCAATTTCTCATAAACATGCACTTTCCATATGATCCAGCAATCCAATTCCTAAGTATTTACCCAGGACAAATGAAGTCTACGTCCATACAAAGTGTATGCAAATTTTCATTGCAGCTTTCTTCATAATAGCCCTAAATAAGAAATAACCCAAATATCTAATGGGGAATAGTTAACAAATTGAAGTATATCAGCATAATGGAATACTATTCAACAAGAACAAGAAATTACTGACCTATCCAACAACTTAGATGTGTCTCAAAAGCATCCAACCAAGTTAAAGAAGCCAAAAACAAAAGGCTGGACGTTGCTACATAAAGTTCCTGGAAAGTCAAAATTATAGCTATAGAAAGCAGTGATCATCTGGTTGCAGATGGGGAAAGAGACTATGAAGTTCTATGAAGGAACTTTTGGGGGATGACGGAAAACGTTCTATTTATTTTGATGGTGTTTACACAATTAGATATATTTGTCAAAAAATTGTACATTTAGGGTCTGGAGCGCCCGTGC
>NW_007733740.1:88817-105208 GCF_000696425.1 Galeopterus variegatus | reverse complement strand
ATCCACTGGAGATTTTATAATTATTAAAATTTATTTTAAGCCAGTTTTATTATAGGAAAAACTTGATGTTATCCTACATTACATGAAATATGGTAATTTTAATTTCATGTAGTGGTTAACATGTTCCCATCTTTTAAAGGTAAGTAGATTTCTTTTTTTAAAACATGTTCCCGTCTTTTAAAGGTAAGTAGATTTCATTTTTTTTTAAAAAAATTACTTTTCCCTTTTTAAAAGTAAATGATTTATTTATTATTATAATGAATAATAATAATAACAGCTACCAATTTGGAGTGCTTACTGTTTATCAGGCATTGTGCTATGTGCTTTACAGACATAACTAATTTGAATACTCAGTAAAGCATAGGTATTTTTATGTCTAGTTTTACTGAACAAAATTTAAAACTATTCCTAAGTCACTCATTAAATGGCAGAGCTTAGAATTAAACCAAATTTTGTCTGATTTGAAATTTGATTTTTAATCATTTATATAATGCTACACAGCTGCCTGATTTATAGATTTAGCTTCTGCCATATATTTTCCTACTTGTGGGTTCTAGATATCAAATTTTGACTTAGTTCTTAAATGGAAGAGAGACGGAAGCGGATCAGAATGGTTCTGAGCAGTGATTGAAGTGGGAAAAAGTTCAGTCAACCACATTTTAGCAAGGGTGACATTCCTGACCCTCCTCCTTGTGGCCTAGGATAGGTCAGCTGAAAATGCTGAAAGTGTCCTATATGAATAACCCAGGGTACTGTAAATCAAAGCTAAGGTGAACTTCAGGATACTACAATAATCTTTTTCCTTTGTGGGTAGGGGTAGAGGATGAATTCCTTACTCCTTATTGGTCACTCTACTGTGGTGACCTTTTCAGTAACATCTCTGCTCTCAGAATAAGTATATAATCAATAAAATAGAGTTTGAGGGAACTAAGGACTAAGTCAAAATAATGTCCAGGACCTTCATTCTAGCTGTTATGGAATATCTTCTTTGCTGTTCCCCAGCTTATACTTTTCCCCTCCTATTCTTCTGTCTTACAGGAAGTGCCATAATGGTTTTAAAGAATAAACCAAATATCACTTCTCCAGTCAAAGTTTTTCAAAGGCTATCCACTGCAATTTGGATAAAATTCAAAATATTCAACATGGCCTACAAAGCCCTACATGGTGGTCTGGTTCCCACCTTCAGTCTAGGTCTCAACTGTCTTCAGTCTCCTTCCTCACTAAACTCCCATTACCAAACCATTCTTTTCCTGAACTGGTTAAAGACCATTCTAGTCTCAGAGTCTTTGAACTGCTGTTCCTTTTGCTAGAATACTTTTTCCCTAAGATTTACACCTGGCTTTATCTTCTTCATTTAGACTTTTTAAAAAACAGTTTCATTGGGATATAATTTACATACATACAATTCACCCATTTAAATTGTTCAACTCAATGTTTGTTTAGTACATTCACAGGGTTATGCAGCCATTACCACAATTAAATTTTAGAACATTTTTATTTTCATTCAAATTTTTTTTATTGAAACATAATTTATTATGCATATTTGGGGGGTACAGAGTTGACTATCAATACTTGTATACAATATGTGATGATTGAATCAGGATAATTAGCATATTCATCATTATAAAACGTAATCATTCTTTGTGTCTATTAGCCAATTTGTCACTAACCTCCCTCCCCCTCCCCTCTTCCCACCTCTACAACCACAGTTCTGTTCTCTCCTGAAAGTTCAATGTATTATTGCAATTATCCTTTCTTTCTTTCTTTCTATATATGTATGTATGTATTCATTTATTAGCTCCCACTTGTGAGTGAGGACATGTGGTATTTCTCTCTCTGTGCCTGGCTTATTTAACTTAACATAATTTTCTCCAAGCTCATACATGTTGCTGCAAATGGCAGAATTTCATTCTTTTTTATGGCTGAGTAGTATTCCATTATATATATATACACACACACACACCACTTTTCCCTATCCAGTCATCCATCAGTGGACATTTAGGTTGGTTCCATATCTTGGCAATCATCAATAGAGCTGCAATAAACAAGGGGGTGCAGGTATCCCTTCTACATGATGATTTCCATTCCTTTGGGAAGAATGTACTCAGTGGTGGGATTGCTGGACTATATGGTAGTTCTATCTGTAGTTGTTTGAGAATCCTCCATACTGTTTTCCCTAACGGCTATACTAATTTACAGTCCCTCCAACAGTGTAGAAGGATTCCCCTTTTTGTTCATCCTCACCAGCATTTGTTGTTCTCTGTCTTTTTGATAGTAGCCAGTCTAACTGAGGTGAGGTGATATCTCAATGTGCTTTTGATTTGCATTTGCCTGCTGCTTAGTGATGTTGAGTATTTTTTCATGTATCCATTGGCCATTTGTACGTCTTCCTTTGAGAAACGTCTATTCAGCTCCTTTGCCCATTTTTAAATTTCTTTGTTTTGTTAATGTTGTTTTAGTTCCTTTTATATTCTGGATATTAATCCCTTGTCAGATGTATAGTTTGCAGATATTTTCTCTCATTGTATGGGTTGTCTTTTCACTGTGTTAATTGTTTCCTTTGCTGTGCAGAAGCTTTTTTTAGTTTGATATAATCCCATTTGTTTTTCTTTTGCTGCCTATGCTTTTGAGGTTTTATTCATAAAGTCTTTGCCCAGTCCTACATCCGAAGTGTTTCTCCTATGTTTTCTTCTGGGAGTTTTATAGTTTCAGGTCTTATATTTAAGTATTTGATCTATTTTGAGTTTATTTTGGTATTTGGCAAGAGGTATGGATCTAGTTTCATTCTTCCACATGTGAATATCCAGTTTCTCAGCACCATTTATTGAATAGGTTGTCCTTTCCCTAGTGTATGTTCCTGGTGCCTTTGTCGAAGATCAGTTGGCTGTAAGTATGTGGATTGATTTCTGGGCACTCTATTCTGTTCCATTGGTCCACATGTCTGTTTTTATGCCAGTACCATGTTGTTTTGGTTACTATAGCTTTGTAGTATAAGTCAGGAAATATAATACCTCCAGTTTTATTTATTTATTTTTTTGCTCAGGATTGCTTTGGCTGTTTGGGATCTTTAATTGTTCAATATGAATGTTAGGATTGTGTTTTCTATTTCCGTGAAGAATATCATTAGTATTTTCATGGTGATTACATTGAATCTGTATATCACTTTGGGAAGTATGGATATTTTCACATTAATTCTTCTAATCCATGCATGTGAGCTGTCTTTCCATCTTTTTGTGTCCTCTTTAATCTCTTTCAACAGTGATTTGTAGTTCATGTTGTAATGATCTTTCACCTCCTTGTTAAAATTTATTACTAGGTATTTTATTTTTTTGGTAGCTATCATAAATGAGCTTGCTTTCTTGATTTCTTTGTCTGCTATTCGTTGTTGGAGTATAAAAACACTACTGATTTTTGTATATTGATTTTGTATCCTGCAATTTTATTGAATTCATTTATTAGCTCAGAGTTTTTTGGTAGAGTCTTTAGGTTTTTCTGTATATAGGATTATGTCACCTGCAAACAGGGACAATTTGACTTCATCTTTTCCAATTTGGATGCCCTTTATTTCTTTGTCTTGCATGATTGCTCTGGCTAGTACTTCCAATACTGTGTTAAATAGGAGTAGTGAGAGTTGGCATTCTTGTCTCATTCCTGTTCTTTTTTTTTTCCTTTTTGTCTTTTTTTGTGACCGGCAACGGATTGCAACCCTCAGTGTCGCGCCCGTACCAGACCGGGACCGGCAACGGGATCGCAACCCTCGGTGTTGCGCCCGCACCTCGCTCAGCCAGTGAGCGGCCGGTCTGTATGTGAGATCCGAACCCTCGGCAGGAGTGCCGCCGCGCTCCCAAGTGGCGCACTGTAGCAGTGCGCCACCAGGCCGGCCCCTCATTCCTGTTCTTAAAGGAAAAGTTTTCAGTTTTCCCCCATTCAGGATGATATTGGCAATGGGTTTGTCATATATGGCTTTTATTGTGCTGAGATATGTTCCTTCTATACCTATTTTGTTCCAAGTCTTTAACATAAAGGGAGGTTGAATTTTGTCAAATTCTTTTTTATGAATCTATTGAGATAATCATATAGTTTTTGTCCTTGATTTTTGTTGACGTGGTGTATCACATTTATTGATTTGAGTATGTTGAACCATATTTTCATCCCTGGGATGAATCCCACTTGACCATGATGTATAAACTTTTTGTTGTGCTGCTGTATTTTGTTTGCTAATATTTTGTTGACTATTTTTGCATCTGTGTTCATCAAGGATATTGGCCTATAGTTTTTCTATTTTGTTGGCTTCTCAGACTGCAAGACAGAGTCACAACTGCTGTGGAGCCCAGGCTTCATAACTGCCAGGAACAGGGCATTATAGCCTCTGCTATAAGTGAGCTGGGTGGAAGGCAGAGCCTTATGGCTGGGAAAGCTCCATAACAGCTCCAGTTTCAAGGTGGTGCGGTCCTTTATTGGCTTGGATCCCGAAAGTTAGGGGTGGGGAATGTACCATTTGTTTTTTCTAGAGAGATGTAGTATGTGTTTTCTAGGGTGTTCTCCACATGTGCCTCCAGGGTTGTCCTGCCAAAGGGATCTATGGGCCTTTGTGGTGAGGATGGGGATTGCTGTGGGTCCTCTGCCTACCTTTTTACCACAAGGGAAAATTCTTCTTGTGCCAATTCCAGTACTGGAGATATGGTGGCTGAGGCCATGTGTCTCTCTCTCCTCTCTACACTACCATCCTGAGTTTTTGTGCTTCACAGCAATCTCACCAGTCTCCTGCTTCACTCCCACACTCTCCCACTGACGCTTCTGTCAATATTTAGCTGTCTATTAGTTGTTCCCGTCCTTTTCTGTGGGAGGAACATTCCCTGAGCACCCCTAGTCCATCGTCATGACCCACCTCCCTCCCTTCATTCAGATTTTAAATCAAATGTCACACCATCGAATAGAAATTTTCCATCACTAATCAGAAAAGCCCACTATGTTTCCACAGATATTCTCAATCACATTACTTTTTTGTTATTGCACTTAAATTTATGTGAAATAATTTCTTTATACATTTATTGTGTTATTCCTAATACTTAGAAGGTATCCCTGACACATAGTAAACACTCAATATTTGATGAATGAATGAGTAACAATAGCATTATCTTTGGCTTATTATGCCTTGTGTGGTATAAGAATAGAGATAAAATTTACAACAAACTTAAAAACCTGTATCTACAATCCCTAAAACTCATATAAATTAAGGCTCAGAAAGGCTTCATCACTTGCTCGCAGTTACATAACTGGTAGATACCAGGGCTAGAATTCAAACCCAAGGCTGTCTGGCTCTCTGAACAAGGGGACTTTTGATTAGGCCAATGTAACTTGAACCCATAAAATAACTAAAGAATTACATGACAGGCTTTAAATTCCAGAAACACAGAAACTAGTTAATATAAGAAAACTCTGGCCACAAAACCCTGAGAATGCTGAACAACGTATCACAGACATATTTTTTAACGCATAGAAAAGCACACAGGAAACTAAGGGAAATCTTCGGTGGCCAGAAATTATACCTATTTTGTTCCAAGTCTTTAACATAAAGGGAGGTTGAATTTGCTGTTCAGAAATCAAGCCTGTCCCAACCTTGTGTGAACGCCAGTAGTTATTCATTTCACAGCTTCCTTTGTAGTTCATTCATTTCACAGCTTCCTTTGTAGTTCTTTCTTCAGTAGTTTTTCTTTTCCCAGTAGATATTCTTTATCTGGCGTCATGGAGTCTTGCCCTGATCATGTGCAGCTTAGTATTTGTAGTCATCTACCTAGGCTCCCATGACAGAGTACCACAGACTGGGAGGCTTGCACAACAGAAATTTATTTTCTCACTGCTCTGGAGACTAGAAGTCCAAGATCAAGTGCCATCAGGGTTGGTTCCTGGCGAGGCCTTTCTTTTGGCTTGTAGAGAGTTCCCTTCTCATTATATCCTCACATGGCCTCCACTGTGTGTGTGTTTGTGTGTGTGTGTGTGTGTGTGTGTGTGTGTGTGTAGAGAGAGAGAGTATAAGTGCACATGTGAGAGGACTTTTGTGTGTGTGTGTGTGTGTGTGTGTGTGTGTGTGTGTGTGTGTGTGTAGAGAGAGAGAGAGTATAAGTGCACATGTGAGAGGACTTTGGTCTGGTGTCTCTTCCTTTTCTTCGAGGGACACCAATCCTATTGAATTAGGGCCGTGACCCCATGACCCATTTAACCTTAATTATATCTCTAAAGGACCTATCCACAAATACAGTCACATTGAGGTTTAGGGTTTCAACATATGAATTTGGGGTCAGGGAGTAGGAGGAGACATAATTCAGTTGGTAACAATAGCCAACCAAAGACTTAAGGGGTTTCCTATACAGATTTCTGTAGCTCTTTCTCTAAGTAACTTCCTTTTTCTCAAGTACCATACTTCATACTTTCCAACCAACTCAGCCTCTTCTAGTGCCAATCTCTGTCTTCTCAGCTAAATAGCACTCCTGTGACCTGTTCAGGCTCTTTCACCCTACAAAACAGTCCAGAAAATTCTCTAGACAAAATGCCAGCGTGGCCATTGGCTCACCTCATTTGTTTGTCTTCTCTTAGTGATCACAGTTCTGTATTGCCTGTTGCCCAAAGTCTGAAAATAGTTTCATATATTTTGTCCATTTCAATAGTATTTTATTGCAGGACAGCTAGTCCAGTACTGGTTATTCATCACAGATGGAAGCAGAAGTGCCCCGAACTCCCTTTGCCTTTACACCCACAGTCACACAGCATTTAAAAACAAAGACCTGGCCTCGTGTGTGTTTGAGGTTTGAAATGTACTGACCTGGTCTGTGGAACCCCAAACTTAGAATTAAGAAGAAATTCTCTGGGATACCTGATAGAAGCAAATGTAGATCTTCTCTGGAGGTATACATCTTCACCCTAACTTAAACTGGATTGCCAAGTGAAGCTCAGCCAAACCAAAGCTCTAAAATTAGAAAATACACAAGGAAATAAGGCAAGAGTCAGCATGAACAAACAGCATGAACAAAAAGATTCTGGAAAAGATCCCAGAATCTTTGGATTACAGAATTATTGAGTGTAAAACTTGAAAGAAGACTTTAAAAACTGTTTAAGGAAGTACAAGATGAAAATATGAGAAATGAACATGGTACCATAGAACAAGCCAGGTATATTTGGAAAATATTCTAGAAATAGAGCTTCTAGGAAAAAAAAAATAATACGTTACACTAAGTAGATTAAACTACAAGTACTGACACACCTTTAAAAAAGAATTAGAAAACTGATAATAGATTTGAAGAAACTATCCTGAAAGAAGCATACAGAGGCAATGAGAGAAGAATGTGAAAAAGAAGGTAAACAATAGAATAACCTGAGAGCACTTGGCACACATTCACTTGGAATTGACATCAGTGAACTGGAGGAAATTACCTAATCAGAGAAGCGTGGATCTATGGGACTATAGCAAAAATCTAACATTGATGTTATCAGGGTCCTAGAATGAGAGGAGAGAGCTATAAATTACTCAAAGAAATAATGACTGAAAACTTCTCAGATTTTAAAAAAATTGTAAACCTACAGATTTAAGAAGCATAGTGAATCCCAAACAAGATAAACCCAAGGAAATACATAGCAAGATACAGCATAGTCAAAGTTCTATGTCTAAAGACAAAGGAGAAATGGCACTTTACTTATGGGGGAAAAAAACAATTTAATGGTAGTGAATTTTTCATTGGAAACCATGGAGACTAAAAAGAAGTGGCTGAAAAAAAAAGAACTATCAACCCACAATTCTACATGCAAAGAAAATACCTTCTAGGACTGAGGGGAAATCAAGGTAAACTTAGATTTTGTTTTCAGTGCATCTGCCCTCAAAGAATAGCTAAGGAAAGTTCTCCAAACACAAAGGAAATGATAAAAGAAGAAACCTTGGGATATCATGAAGGAGGAAAGAATATGGTAAGTAAAAATAAGAGCAATTGCAGATTTTTCTTCTCGTCTTGAATTTTCTAAATTATTTTTGATGGTTGAATCAGAAATTATATCAAGGTCGGATGTGGTTCTAAGTGTAGGTAGAGGAACTACTTCAGATTATCATATTATAAATGTGGGAGGGGAAGAGATTCAAGGGGAGGTGACATTGCTATACTCAGACTGGCAAAATGACACCACTAATGTGTTATTTTAAGATATAAAGATATATGTATAGATAAAATACCTAGATTAACCACTAAAATTGCTATAAAAGAGACACATTTATTAAAAAAACACTATAGATAAAATGGAATCCTAAAAAAAATGTTCAAGTAACCCACAGAAATGAAGGAAAAAAGAAAGAGAGAAACTAAAAATAGGGAGAACCAATAGAACAAAAAATAAAATGGAAGACTTAAGCCCTAACATATTAATAATTACATTGTAATGCCTACATAATAATTACATGTAAATGCCTAAATAGACTAATTAAAAGGCAGAAATTGGCATATTGGATTTAAAAACATGTCCCAACCATATACTATCTAGGGTTCTCCAAAAAAATAGAGCCAATAGGGTGTGTGTGTGTGTAGACAGTGAGATTTTAAGGAATTGGCTCATGCAGTCATGGAGGCTGCCAAGTCCAAAATCTGCAGGGTTAGCTGGCAGGCTAGAGATCCAGGGGAGAGTTGATGCTGCAGCTCAAGTCCAAAGACAATCTGGAGGCCGAATTCTCTCTTCTTTGGGGAAGCTCAGTCTGTTTTCTTTTAAGACCTTCAACTGATTGAATGATGCCCACCCAGTTATGGAGGATAATCTGCTTTACTCAAAGCACACTGATTTAAATGTTAATTTTCTCTAAAAAGATACCCTTAGAGCAATATCACACTGGTGTTTGAACAAATATTTGAATACATTGTCCTAGCCAATTTGACACATAAAATTAACCATCATGACTTCGCCCCTTGTTAATTTGGCACCCTACACATCTCCTTAAACCATACTTAACCTCAAAATGAAGATAAAAACAGAGTTATGTTTCTGCCTAACCTATCCTACGTACAACTGAAAACACACTAACTTCCCTTAGAAGAAGATGCAAAGTTCTTGGATGATGTTCATTCTTCTTCTTGATATCCTGTAATTTAAATACTAGCATGTAAAGTTAACAATACTTAAATACTATGAAATGAAGTCAATACATCTTGTTAGATGATAGGAAGTAAGAAACGGTAGAAAACAAAGATATTTGCTATAGATATACACACACACACACACATTCAGAACAAAATAAGGAAGAAATACCCAAGATAATTAGTCTCTATAACTGGCCATGTGGTTGTAGCTGGTTTTTATAAATATATTCTTCTACTAATTTCATATTCCCTTTGCCTTCAGACAGCACCTCAGCTGGTCATGGTTCTCTGCCTGGTGAGGTGACCCAAACCTGTATTCTTGAAGGATCTGGGCCATTACTAGTCTTGCCTGGATAGAATTGTTTTAGTTTTCCATTGACTTTAATCATGGTGCATGGTAGTACTAAGAGATGCCCTAAGGGATCTCCTGTATTCCAATCATACTCTTCCTTACCTCCATTGTGAAGTAGTATTCCAATTTCCCCTTGGTAATCTAGATCAATCACCCCAGCCATTACAGTAATTCACTTCTTTGTCTGTTGATTCACAGGCTTTAGGAGCTGGGTAGCATTAACTTCCAGTTCAATGGAATTATTTTCATGTTTCCTGGTGGAAAAATTCCATGCTTTGGAACTAAGACCCCTAGGCCAGCAGAGCACATGGCCACAGGGACAGGAAGAAAAAATTTTGTTAGTGAATCACTAGGGGTAGTAGTGAATGTGACACTCCCATTTCCACCCCTTATTTCCTATGCCCGTGAATCCTGGCTATGGGAGAAACACTACCATGTACTGGATGCTGATGCAGAGCATATACAGCTTCCTGGAGAACCTTGCTCCAACCCTGCAAGGTATTGCCACATAGCTGGTGCTATAACTGAGTCTTCCAAAGTTAATCTACCATTCCATCAAGCCAGCTGCTTCAGGATGGTGGGGAACATGGTAAGACCAGTGAATTTCATAAGCATATCACTGCACTTCATTTGCTATGAAGTGAATTTCTTAATCAGAAGCAATACTGTGTGGAATATTATGATGGTGGATAAGGAATTCTGGAAGTCCAAGGATGGTAGTTTTGGCAAAAACATTTCATGTGGGGAAGGAAAATCTGTATCAAGAATATGTGTCTATATCAATAAGAACAAAATGATTCCTCTTCCATAATGGAAGTCACCCAGTTTAATTGACCTGCTACCTAATTGATCACCCTGGGGAATGATGCCATACTGGGGACTCAGTGTTGGTCTCTTCTGCTGGCAGATTGGACACTCAGCAGTGGCTATAGCCAGGTTGGCCTTGATGAGTGAAAGTCCATCTTGCTGGGCCCAAGCATAACCTCCATCCCTGCCACCATGACCACTTTATTCATGAACCCATTGGGCGATAGCAAAAGTGTCAAGGGAAAGAGACTGACTTATATCCACTGAATGGGTCATGCTATTCACTTGATTATTAAAATCCTTCTCTGCTGAGGCTCCTTTTGGTGGGCTTTCACATGGAACACAAATACCTTCACATCTTTTGCCCATTCAGAGAGGTCTGTCCACATACCTCTTCCCCAAATTTTCTTGTCAGCAATTTTCCAATTGTGTTCCTGCCAAGTCCCAGGCCATACAGCCAAACCGCTGGCCACAGCTCATAAACGGGTATGTAATCACATGTCTGGCCAGTTCTCCTTCCAAACAAAGCGAGCAGCCAAGTGCAATGCTGGAAGTCCTGCCCATTGGGAAGATTCCTCTTCACCACCACCCTTCAGGGATGTCCCAGAAAGGGGCAGTGGTGCTACAGCAGTCCACTTTCGGGTAGTGCCTGTATATTATACAGAACCATCTATAAGCCAGGCTTGAGACTTCTCTTCCTCTGCCAACTGACTAGGGAACTTCCCATAAGGCCATAGATGTGGGCTGGGAAAGAGAAGGCAGTGTGGCAAGGGTGGGGACATGGGCATTTGAACTTCTTCATGTAACTAACTTGTGTCTTCAGGGCCTGCTTAAGCTAGATCACTTAAGTGGCTTAAATAATACAAATTTACCTTATTCTGAAGGTCAGTGGGTCTCACTGGGCTAAAATCAAGGTGTCAGCAAGGCTGCATTCTTTCCTTCTGGAGCTCTAGGGGAAAACCCATGTCCTTCCTTCTGCATTGTCTAGAGGCTGCCCACATTCCTTGGCTCATGGCTTCCTTTCTCCATCTTCAAATACAGCAAAGACAGTCAAGTTCTTCTCACATCACATCATGTGACCTCCTCTTTTGCCTCCCTCTTCCACTTTCAAGAGTCCACTCAAGTAATCCAGGGTAGCCTATTTATTTTAGGGCCAGCTGATTTAGGAACCTTAATTCCATCTGCAACCTTCGTCCCCCTTTCCTATATAAGGTAGCATATTCACAGGTGCTAGAAAATAGGAAATGGATATCTTCGGCAGTGGGGGGGGGCATATTATCCTTCCTACCACAAATACCTTAGGAAGCAAAAAATATATTTTCATCATAATAGGTTCAGAAGAGATATTTTATAGAATTCTGCACTTACTTGTCATGACCATCTAGGAACAGAAAGAAACTTCCTTAATTTGATTAACTACCAGAAAGTACCAGGAAAATTTGTAATTATGAAAGCATTTCTTTAAAATCAGAAAGGAGATAAGAATGTCTGCTGTCCCTGTTCCCACTGACCATTGTAGTGGAGGTCTTAGCAAGCACAGGAAGATAAGAAATATTTTAAAGTGGGAGAAGAAAAATAAAAAGTATAAACATAATTTAAGGGAATCTACAGATATATTATTGGAATTAATAAGAGAGTTAGCAAGATTGCTATCCATAAATTTGTAATCAACCTTTGGAGAATAAAATGTTTAAAAGAACTATGTCTGAGAATAAATCTACAATGGATTCATAAGAATTTTATTAAGAAAATTATGAAACATTATTAAAATATATTCAATAAGGACTAAGAGGAAAGAATAGAAAGATGTAATTACATTTATAGGCTGACTCCATATGATAAACACCTAAATATTCCCCCAATAGTTCTATAAATTCCAGTCAATTACAATAAGGTTCCCTCTGTGGTGTGTGTGTGTGTGTGTGTGTGTGTGTGTGTGTGTGTGTGTGTGTGTGTGTGTGTGTAGGACTGATAAGCAGATTCTAAAAAGCTAGTTGTAAAGTGTGTATAGAAGTGCAAAGGGCTGCAAATAGAAAAAGATAAAGTGCATGGGTTTAATATGGGGGACTTACCACTTCAGATATAAAACATTACTATGAAGCCGCAGTAATTATAACAGTAATATAGAGTGAAATCGTGGGAGGATAGAGAAAGCAACTAATGGAATAGTAGCAAGCCTGGAGAAGGATTTCTACTTTACTTTTCTTACCTTCTTCATTCACTTAAATTCATCTAACAAATATTTGTTGAGCACAAAATTGGTGCCAGACCCTGATAGAGATGCCAGGGATACAATAGTGAACAAGACAAATAGTCTTTATTCTCATGTGTCACACAGTCTAGTAGAGAGAGATTTAAAAAGTAATAATATGAATGTGATAAGGTTACAAAAAAGAAAAGTAAGAGGTGCTTTGGGAAGGTGTAAAGGGGGAACTACACCTAATGTTGAGTGAGAAGATACTCTGTGTTAGTGAGACAAGGAAGATGAGTGGAAGGAAGGGAGTTTCTTCAGATGGAACAAAATATGCAAAGAAAGCAAGGCCTATTCATTAATCATTTTTTATTCAAACA
Organism: Galeopterus variegatus; assembly: GCF_000696425.1. Classification (NCBI taxonomy): domain Eukaryota; kingdom Metazoa; phylum Chordata; class Mammalia; order Dermoptera; family Cynocephalidae; genus Galeopterus; species Galeopterus variegatus. Next base: position 92,371 of record NW_007733740.1, on the reverse strand, counting down.
GAAATCTAGTTTGGTTGGAGTAGAGAGATAAGAGAGAGAATGATCTCTTACAATTAATCTGCCTTGCTTTCAGGGAAACCCCTTCCACACTTATGTTTCTTGTACTGTACAGATAAAAAGGTACATTTCTCATCTACTCTGAATCTTGAGATTATACCTTACCCCAGGGGTGTAAGAATTTCCTGAACATGGACGAAAGGACCAATTTGAAATACTGACATAGGTGTTGAGAAAATGAATGGGAAAATAATTAGATAGAAAATACTTATGTAAATCAAGTGGTTCTAGTTATTTTTAACAAAATCGAAGGAGAAGCAATCAACTTGTGAGCTGGTGGGTTATTACACATAATCTTTGATAATAGATCACTATATGATTTTTGACAAATAAGTTGAAACTAGTTAAAAAGGGCTTTCTGGAGAACATGTGGTATTTCTTTTTCTCTGCCTGACTCGTTTCACTCAATATTATTCTCTCAAAAAAGGACTTTCTATAACAAAGTTTTCCATTCCCATCTCACATAGGTAAATAATTTTTTTCAGAGCTAACATCTATAAAAATAAATGTAGGCATAGTACTGATGATGAACCATGAATCCTTTTAGCAATAAGTAATACTCATGTACTGATACATGAACTAATTAGAAAGAAATCATGACCATCTCATTAAAAGATGCATTTTCAATGAAAGTTTACTTTCGTATTTGATATTACTAAAAGTTTACAATATATTCAATTCAATACATTCGATATAAAAAACATTTTAACATCTATCGCCTCAAGTCACACAAAAAATTGAGAATATTAGGATTATCACTAAAAAATTTTCAAGTATAAACTTATTAGATGGAAATGCAAAGAGAAAAGAGAATATTATAAAATTTCTGTTTAAGACAAGTTTGTTTATGCATTTTATTGTTATTTTTAAGTAAAATATATACACATTGAAATGCACAAATCAAATTGGATACATGCATGTAAAACACACCCCTATTCCAGAAAGTTCCCTTAAGGCCCTTAACATTCAATAATCCCCATCACCACAAGGACAATTACTGTTTTAATTTCTATCACCACAGATCAGCTTTACCTGTCTGAGAAATACATATAAATGAAATTATAAAGTATATACTTTGAGTACATAAACTTTGTTCTCTTTGGTGTTCATGGTGTCCAGCTTCTTTTATATAATGTATGTGAGATTCATGATGAATACTATTGCAGAGTAGGTTTCGTTGTGTGAATATACCTCAATTTTGTTTATCCATTCTCCTGATGATAGATGTTTGAGTTTTTTTGAGTTTTCAGTATGACTAATAAAGATGCTTTGAACATTCATGTCCAAGTCTTTTTGTGGGCATGTGTTTTCACTTCTCTTGAGCAAAAACCTTGAAGTAGAATTGCTAAGTCATTGAGTAACTGTAGGAATAGCTTTATGAGAAACTGCAAAACTTTTTCCCAAAGTAGCTGTAACAATTGACATTCCCATCATCAATGGATAAGAGCCCTGATTGCTCTATAGTCTTACTAACATTTGGTGGTGTCAGTATTTTTAATTTTTTTTTCTTGGCGTTGTCAGCACCACACTCTCTCAAGTGAGCAACCGGCCATCCCTATATAGGGATCTGAACCTGTGGCCTTGGTGTTATCAGCACCGTACTCTCCCAAGTGAGCCACGGGCCGGTCCAGTATTTTTAATTTTATGAGTCGTGTTTTTCAAGGAATTGGTTGACTTCATCTAAGTTGTAGAATTTATTGCAATGAAGTTTGTAATATTGCTGCATTATCCTTTTGATGTCTCTACAATCTTAGTGATAGCCTCTCTCTTATTCCTAACATTGATAAATTGTGTTTTCTCATTCTTTTTCAGTCTAGCTAGCTTTTTTTTTGGTCTAGCTTTTTTATTAATAGTTTTTTATTGATAGATAAAAATTAATAGTTTTAAATTTATTTTATTGTTTCAGTGAATCAACTTTTGACTTATTAATTATAATTGTTGCTTATGTTCTTTTCACTTGATTTATGCTTTTATCTTTTTAATTACCTTTCTCCTAGTTTTGTGTTTCATTTGCTCATATTTTTTTCTAGCTACTTAACATGGATATTTAGATCATTGATGTTAAGTCTTTCTTCATTTCTGTCAAAAGACAAAATTTCAACAAATTAAGTTGAAAAATCTAACTGGCTTTTATTAGCAATTCATGAATTGGGCAGCACCCCATATATAAAAAATAGAAAGGCACTATGTTGAACACAGCAGAATAGTCAGTTTTTATAAGGTAGCTTAAGCAGGAACAAGGAGACAGAATAATACAAAAAGCAGATTGGTTAACATCAGATTACTGCAGGTTATTTTCCTTGTTAAGGGTTAAAGCAAAGGGGACTTCATTATCATGCCAGCTCATGACTGGGCCTTTCCAATTGGTTGCTGTGAATCTCCTGTTTTCAGGAAAAACTGTTCTTTGGGGGGATTTTTCTGCTTCCTTAAAGTTTCAGTTTGATTATGTGGCACTTAGTAGTAGTGACTCCATTTTGGTTTGGTCTGTTGGGGCTTAGTGCAGGAGCTCAGTCCAAAACAATGGCTTCCCATAAATTTTATTTAACATTTCCTAAATAGCCAATTAAATCTATAAATTTTTCTCTAAGCACTACATTAACTGCTTCCCACAAATTTTCTATTTGCATTATTATTTAGTCCCAAATATTTTCTAATTTCTCTTATAATTTCCTTTTTAACTTGTGGCTTGTTTAGAAATCCCTTATTTAATTTTGAAATATTTGAGGCTCTTCTAGATTTATAATTTTTAATAATTTCTAATTTAATTCCATGTGATTATACAACATAGTATGTAATACATCAATCTTTAAAATGTATAGTTTTATAGTCTATCTTGGTGAATGTTTTCCTTTGCACTTGAAAATTATGTATGTATTCTATAGTTGTTGGGTCTAGTCAGATAGGTCAAGGTGGTTGATAGTGGTTTTCAAGGTCTATGTATCTTTACTGATTTTTTTTTTTGTCTCAGAAATTGCTGAGAGAGGGTTATTAAAACCTTCAACACTGATTGTAGATTTATGTATTTCTCTTTTGAATTTTATCACTTTGTGCTTCATGTACTTTGAGGTTCTATTATTAAGTGAATCCACATTTACAATTGTTATGCATTTGTAATGAATTAACCCTTTTATTTTTAAGTAGTGTCCTTCTGTGTCTCTAGTAATATTTTTTTTCTTAAAGTCTGTCTTTTCTGATGCTAATATAGCCACTTTGGGTTTCTAATGCTTACTGGTTGCATAGAATTTTTTTTTTATCATTTACTTTCAACCTGTTTGTGTCTTTGTATTTAAAGTATGTCTCTTGTAGATATCATGTAATTGGATCTTGCTTTCTCACTCAGTCTGACAGTCTCTGCCTTTTAATTCGAGTGTTTAGTTAATTTACATTTAGTATAATTATTGATATGGTTGGATTTAGGCCTGCCATCTTGCCATCTTTTCTTTGTTATGTATTCTGTCTTCCTTTAGATTAAATGAATATTTTCTAAGATTCCATTT
>NW_007733740.1:85771-87375 GCF_000696425.1 Galeopterus variegatus | reverse complement strand
TTGATCTGAAAATGTCTTTATTTAACCATCAATTTTGAAGCATACTTTCACTAAATATCAAGTTCTGGATTGACAGTTTTTTTCACTACTGAAATATGTCATTTCCATTGTCTTATGGCCTCCATTGTTTTGCATAAGAAATTAGCTGTCATTTGTAATATTGTTTCCCTGTATGTAATCTGTCATTATACTCAGACTGCTTTTAGTTCCGGGAATTTGACCTGTTAGACAATATTTCCCTTGTTCTCCTATGTCCTGTTGGGTTCAGCCAATGTGGAAACCTGGTAGAAGATTACAGGGAAGGAAGAGCATGAAGTCAGATTATTTATCACCCTAGCTTCCTCCCTGTAGTGTCCTTCTGGAGCTGACTACATCCCTTTGTTGAAGACCATAGCTCCTTTCAAGGAAGCTCTCTCTGTGTTACTGTCCTACTGGGATTCTGACAAGCATTTCCTCCCCTTACTCCTTCAGGCCTAAAGGTGGTAATGGCCTTCACTGTTACTAGTCCTAGAGGACAATGTTATCCCATGTGGTTTTCCTATATCTTGCACACACTTTTGTGAACTAGTTCCTTTATTAATCCCTCCTCAAATTTTCCTAATTTGACTCTGCTATCTGTTTCTTTTAGGGAGTCTTAGAATTCAGTCATTTAGAATTGAAAGTAAGCTCTGAGTGCTCCAGGAATGGAGATTTAGTTTACTAAATCCAGCCTTATAAGAGAGGCCTGGAATGTTTTGCTAAAAAAAGCAAAATCCAAGCTGAGTCTGGAAGCTTGCATTAGCTAGCTAAAAGCAAGGGAGCCATCTAAGGTAGGGAGGCTTGGTGGTGTAACTACTGCACATAGTTCAGTCTGACGTGGAATATGTGACAGGCTAAGAGTGAGAGCTAAGCATGGGAAGGTAAATGGCAGCCTGATCATGAAAGGCTTTGTGAGCTATGGTAAGTATAGTTCTAAGTTGAAACCTGAGGATAATAATATTTAATGCTTGGTTTCTGAAATATATTGCAATTGATAACATCTCCAAGAAGCTTGGGAACGTGTATAACTTAAAGGCAGAAAAATCATACAAATCCTATTTTCTCAGAAAAATCCCAAGGATTAGTAAATGACTCTTTAATAAGGCAGCAGTAAAATGCCTTAAAGTAATTAATGTCCCAGGAGACTGAACTGTCCTCACATCTTTTTACCCAATTGTCAGAGCAAGGCTTATTAGGCACTGGAGAGACACCGCTGCCCTTTCCTTTTAAGGTTTGTGCATGAAATTCTTTCCCCTGGCTCTTGCTATATGCCTGATCCCTTAGTGTTTGGGCTGCCAAACTCTTTCTATACCACCATGAGGAGGTAAGAACATAAACTAATACTTGAATTGTCTTCTCAATTTTCCTTCCATTTACTATAAACCCAATGCCTGAATTCACTTGTTTCAGCAGTTGGAAGAATTACAGGGCAGCTGTCACCCAGTCTCAAGCAGCTTAGAGTAAGAGAGAATGGTGTCTCCCACCTTTGCCCATCCCCTCTAGCAGGGAGACCCAACATACCATAAAATGTAGTCCAAAGAATATCAAGCTTGGGGCCGGCCCGGTGGCGCACTGCTACAGTGCGC
>NW_007733740.1:78550-84338 GCF_000696425.1 Galeopterus variegatus | reverse complement strand
GTTTTCAGATTATCAAGTAAGTAGAGAGGGGCAGAAGGAAAAGTTCCCTTCCTCTTCTCTGCGGCCAAAAGTGGGAATATGAAGTGAGGAGAGGGCACTATCAGTTAAGAAGATCGGACTAGGAAACATCTATGGTTCCTTCCATTTTTGAGACTCTGTCTCAGATTTATTTCCCCAGTAGGTAGCTTCATAAATTATTGCATGTATTTTTGCCATGTAGAAAGATAAAGCATCTGTCTGATGAACAAGTTCAAGAGGATGAATGGAATGATAATTTGGGGATTTGGAATGGGGACAGGGCTGGACCTCCTTCTGGAGTGGTCACTTGAATTAGCATTGCTGAATGTTAATCCACTTCTCTATAGTGGAAATTTCCTCTAAATTTATTTTGCGCACACACACACAGGGTTTTCTTCAGTGGAAAAACTTTTATAATATAAACTCGTATATTTTTTTAGATTTCTTGGACTCAATCATCTGCTTGTCAGTGTTTCAAGCTAGAAGGCACTCCAAATTAAATTAAGATAATTGAAGCAAAATCTCCATCCTTGGCATAATTGTTAGGAAAGAGCCATTTCTTTTGAAAGGTAAACACAGGCCTTGTGAACAGTGCTGATGGAACCTGTGAAATCACTTTCACTCTATTCATGGTTATGTTCAGATTCATGGGCTGGAGGGAAACAAGTGACTTGCCGAAGCTCAAACAAAATGAATAGAGAAATGTTTATAAGGCTGAAACAGATTTCTGGCACAGCTAATTTCTTTGAATTAAATGTTTGCTCAGAAAATAGATCCAACCTGCAATCAAATGCAACATTTGTTCAATAATTCCTCACCCTATCATGCTGTATTGGTTTTGTCTTTACAGTGTGCAAATCCTTTTTATCCAAATTCTGCCACATTTGTAGGCCTCACCTTACCTGCCCAGCCCCACCATGATATTTCTGAACAAATTAGTAATGAAATACTCTCAACCAGAAATTTTCTTGGTGAAAAAAACAAATCACAGAAATCCTGAAAGAGAAGTGCTGTCACTTTTCCCAGTGACAATCTAGCTCTTTGTGAGTAAGCTGCCTTCAAAACTGCTTCCTTCCCCTTCATCACACTACAATGTCTGCACCAGAGAAATCACTAACAACTTTGGCAAGTGGAGAACAGTGGTGGGTTGCGTTCAGAAGAAAAGGAAGCAATCCATTGGTCCTTGGTATGTTCTATGGCTCCCTGATCCTAAGAGGACATTTTTGAAGAATAATTTTGTTTTCTAGTTTGGGCTCATTCTTAATAGCTGTATACGTACCTAAGTTTTGTTTTCATTCATTCATGGATTCAGTAGGTCATTGGAATAATAGGGCCAAAAAGTTTTGGTTTTTTTTGTTTTAATGGTTCTCAAAGTACCATCAAAAACATGCTACCTTTCTGGATCCTAGCAATGTCTCAAAGAAGCAATTACCCTCTTTTACAAATGAGGAAGCTGAAGCCCTATGAGGCGGGGTGACTGCTAGGTCCCAGCTGAGGGGCCAGAGGCCTAGGATCCCAAGTCCCCTAACTCCTCAGTCAGCTCTGATGCCCACTAAGCCACTTCAATGCCTCTGAGCCTTAGTTTCTATATCCCTAAAAGGAAGTAGTGATCATGGCTTTGTCTACCATGCAGGACCTTGGAGAGACCCAATGAGACCAGATGGGAGGTGGCTCTCGATGCTGTGAAGCCACACAGGAGAGTAGAAGGGGTGATATGACCTTGAATAGAGCCCCTGTGGATGCTCACAAGGCAGCCCTTAAGCCACATCAAACGCCCACACTTCCTGAGCCATTGTTTGTGCGTTTATGGATAAGTTCCTGCGGAGGTCACCCAGCCCCAGTGCCTTGGCAGTTCTGACGCATAGCTCCCCAGGGTGGGGCCAGCACCGAGAGATGGAGAGGGGAGATGGAGTGTTCTGGGGGTGGGAGGAAAAGCCTTGTTTATTCCCAGAGAGCTTGATGGCCAGGCTTGGGGCCAGGACGTCTGTGCACATGAGGGGGGTGGGGAGTGCACCCAGAAAAGGCTACAGAGGATAGCAGCACAGGAAAGAATCCAGGCGGCACCAGACCTCCAGCTCAATCCCTCCCCACCCCACACCTCCATTTCACCTCAGCTCACCTTCCTTAAAGTGGCCTGTCATGCAAAGAAAAGAGCACCAGGGTCAGAGTTCTTAAGGTTGAGTCCCTGTATTCATCCACTGACTTAGTTATCATGTCCTTTACCCTCCCTGGGACTCAGTTTTCTCATCTGTAAAATGGGGATATTACTTCATCTAAATACTAGCTTTGAGGTCAGTTTAGGCAAAACTCATGTGTGTGTGTGTGCGCACGCCCGTGTGTGTGTGTGTGTGTGTGTGTGTGAGAGAGAGAGAGTGAGACAGACAGACAGACAGAGAGAGACATAGAGAGACGTAGAGAGACGTAGAGAATGAGAGAAAGAGAAAACCCTGGGAAGTGTAACATTCTATGCAAATATAAAGTATTTCNGAGACAGACAGACAGACAGAGAGAGACATAGAGAGACGTAGAGAGACGTAGAGAATGAGAGAAAGAGAAAACCCTGGGAAGTGTAACATTCTATGCAAATATAAAGTATTTCCTTTAAAGCTGACATTGTTATCTGAGCTTTGGAAGATCCAGAGATTTCAGTAGAGATAATGTGATATTTTTCTCCCAAGGATCAGTAGAGATCTTGCCTGGGTTGTCCTTCTAATATTCTGGGATACCCGTTTTACAGATGTTTAGAGAGAGGCTGAGGTGGGACAAGAGAGATGGGAGAGCAGGGGTCTCATTCGCCCATCCACCTCCAAACAACAGCCAAGGAGAAGTGGAACAAAAAACACTCTGATTGATCTCAGGCACAGTCAGAGGATAGCTCTTAATGCACTTGGAGGAGTGGCAGGGTGGGGTAGGGGTGGGGAGTATTAAGTGCTTACTGTGTGCTAGGTGCTCACCATCCTACTGACAGCTCCTGATGGGTATAAATTGCCTCATCAGAACAAACATGCTAAAAAATCGTATCAAATTTAACAGTTTAACAAAGTAAGCCAGAACTCCAAACCAGAAAAAAAAAAAAAAAAAATCAAGCTTATTTTCTAACTCTTGAATCAAACTGGTTGTTTCCCCCCTTGTCACTTCTCACGTATCCCCAACATCCACTAATAAATCCATTCCAATGGGAATCGACTTTCTTCTTTTTTTTCTATATCTAGTATACTGGGGAAAAAAATCTAAAAGTCATTATATTATTTTAACTGAATGGATCTGGTCCGAGGCTGAGGTTGTGTCACTTAAGAAAAAACCACACCCAATTAGGACGTCACCAGAGGTCAAGGGTCCTTAATCTGAGCCCAGTCAGGAGTAGCTACCAGAAAGCTTCTGTCCCACATCTGGAACAGCTCACAGCATTTACTCTTCTTTGGGGAAGAAAAAAAAATGACAGCTCTCAGGGAGCTGAACTAATAACACCCAACCACTTACAGCTCAGGTAGGACTGGTGTGTCTGATGTACTTGGGACATCCCAGGCAGAGCAGCATTATACAGATTAAATGGGGTTAGGAAATGCCACAGGTGGCATGTCAGCATCCTGCCTCATCCACATTTGTCCCTTAGTGGACCTCTGGGTGGACCAAAATGGGCTGAGGGGCCCTGTTAGCTTGGGTCATGCATGGCAACATCTCGGTTGATTTTTCATTGAGCTGGCCCTTTGGCCCTCAGCTTGGAAGCAGCAGTGGCTGTAGGTGAAAGAGATCTTGGGACTTCTTATGAGTTTAACTGTGTTTCCACAGAAAGATATGTTAAAGCCCTAACCCCCAGTACCTCAAAATGTGACCTTATTTGGAAATAGTGTCTTTGCAGATATAATTAGTTAATTTAAAATGAGATCACCCAGTCTGACTGGTGTCCTTATACAAAGAGAGAAATTTGGACACAGACACACACAGGGAGAAGATGGCCATGTGATGGTGGAGGCAGAGACCAGAGTGACGCAGCTCTGAGCTAAGGAACGCCAAAGATTGTCTTCAAGCCCAGAGCTGGGAGAGGGGAGAAAGGGCTCCCTACAGGTTTCAGAGAGAGCACGGCCCTGCCTACACCTTCATTTCAGACTTCTATCCTCCAGATCTGTGCAAGAATAAATTTCTGTTGTTTTAATCCACCAGTTAGTGGTACTTTGTTATCGCAGCCTTAGGAAACAAATACAGTACTTTTTGTAAATATGTTGCTTCCAAAGATAGAGCGGAACGAACTTCAGTGACAGCCTTCCAGATCCTCAGGCCTCCACTGGAGAAGCATGCCATCACACTCTCTCGGCAATTGGGCAACGTGCAGGGCAGGCTAGGTCATCCGTGGGACCCTTTCCCTCTCCCCTGACTGTTCAGCACAACGTCTGCTCAGACCCTGAATGCTGAGTCTGACCGTCAACAGAACAGGTGAGTGCCAGCACTGTGCTAGCCCCTAGGGGTAAATGGTGAACAAGTCCTGGTCTTGGCCCTCAGAAGCTCAGAGTCTAGCAGGAAACACAGACCTTCACTAATGACCAGTGAGATGAGGCCCGTGCCTGGAATTCCTGGGAGCAATTGGAGCAAGTTCCAGGATCTCTGACTCCATCTGTGGGGTCGGAGGAGTTTGGACTGAAACCTGAGGAAGTGAAATTCTCCAAGCAGAGGGGAGGAGAAAGACCTTTGCAGGCAGAGGGACCAGCCTGTGCATGGTGGAGGAATTAGGAGGACCCATGTGGCTGGGGTGGAGGCTATGAGAGGAGGGGAGGGTGAGAGAAGGGCCTGGGAAGACAGGCAGGGCCCCCAACCTGAAGGAGCCATGTAGGCCAAGTAGAGGATTCTGGATTTTATCTTAAGTATTGAGTGGCTGACAAGCCCTCCAGGGTCAAGAATTCTGACCACCCAGCAGAACTGACTGCTCATGACCTTCGACCTCTAGCAAGGTTTTGACCAAGACTAACAAGGTGCCAATTTCTGTCCCACCTTTTCTTGACAACCAAGATTTCATTCTTCAGACTTCACCCTGTTCTCACCACAGGCAAAACCCTTGTCAACTGTCTCCTTGCCTCCTACACCTCTCAGGGTGAGACCAGCTGCAGCTCAAGAGGACTTTCTCCCTGAGCCTCTGCTTCAGGATGACGGAGATGCCCCAGGAAGACCTCAGCCATCACCCTGCCCTTGGCCCCAGGCAGCAAGGCCGGCTGCCACTCCTGCGCTGAGGATGGGAGGACACATTCACCCCCCTCCCCCTTCCAGGCCCTCCTTGCTGGGTGTGGAGGGGGCTGGGCCAGGGCAGGAAGTGTCTGCTCATCCTGCAGAGGCTGCCCTCCCACAGTTGTGCCCAGTGTAGAAACACTTTGGGGTCTCAGCATCACGACCACGCGACCCTCCTCTGATTTCCAATTTCCATCTCAGCTGCCCTGCAGAGTTCTGGGCGGGCCCAGACTCACCTTTTGCATGTGGCGCACAACCTCAAGAGGGCGCAGCACACCTTTCTGCTTTCTGCTTTCTGCTTTGTGGCATGCTAAGAGCCCTCCTGGTCTGTGCACAGTCCAAAAATGCAAGGGTAGTGGATGCCATTAGCAGTAGCTCTCTACCAATGGATAAATGTCCTGCCTTCCATCCTCCAGAGGACAATGCTGAGAGGCACTCTGACCACAGAGCTTGCAGAGCAACTGGCAGACTTAGGCCCCACTGCTCACAGCACAACCTGAGAACACCCCTTATCTCGGCCTTTCCACCTTTCCTGACTTACTTGTCCAGTTCCTTC
>NW_007733740.1:66011-77239 GCF_000696425.1 Galeopterus variegatus | reverse complement strand
CAAGACAACCCCACGAGTCCCCATACATCCCCCACACCTGACTCTTCCTGCTTGCATAAGGCTGGAGCGCTGCACTAAGCTGGGTTCTGTCCCTTCTACAGGCTTTGCTTCAGCAGGAGCTAGAGAGAAGAAGGGGCCAGCCCGGCCTTGTACGTGTGTGCCAGGGAAGGGGTGCTGAGTGGAAAGCTTTCTGAGCTTGTCATCGATGGTGAGCAAATACCCCAAAACAAAAAAGACACCCTGCACACAGAGCAAACAACACCTCTTCCTTCAGAGATAGAGGCAAAGCAGTCAGTCTGCCAGGGAAGGGTCATGTCAAAATACACCCATTTGTATCTGCACCTGGGTTTCTTCACTGGTTCACCCTGAGAACCATGGTTGGGGACTTGCTTTATGTCTGTTAAAGAAAAATGGCCAAACTACTCCCTCTGAGGGCAAAGAGTGGGTCTAGCCCAAGGAGAAATGATAGCTCTAGCCTCAGATCACAGCAACTGCTGCTACCCCAAAAATGGTAGAGGCCACAATTTCATGATACACCTTTCTCCTCCATCAGCAGCAAGAAACTGCTGATCTATTTGAGTGTGTCCCCTGTCCCTGGCCCATATCTTGCTTGTAAAAGTGGAGAACTTCCTGTTGCTAAGGACTCCCAGGGTTTGGTCTGGCTACCTGGAGAGCTGTGATTTCCATGTCACTTAGGGCCCCAATCAAATTGTGGAGGTCTCAGACCCTGGGCTGGGTCCCTGAGAGAACTTGCCATATGTGCTGGGCCACTCAGGGCCAGGCTTATCAGGGGCCATGGTGTGCTAAGCTGGGCCAGCTATGGCCTGGCTTCACAACCTCTGAACACCAGACCCACCTGTGAGAGGTACATTGTCCCTCCCTGTGTGGTGTCACATCAGAGTCTAATTCTGGTTTGTCCAGACTGTCTCACTTTTTGTCATTTGCTTGTCTATATTTGGATAATAGTAAAGGACACCATGAATGTGAATCCACATGGAAACTCTAAAGTCCTTTAAGAGTAGCAATAACAATGATTTTACCAGGTTATGTTTTCTCTTTTTCACATGTGTAGAGCTGAGATCACTGAGTAGGTAGTAAGCTCTGCTGAGTGCAGGGGCTTTGCTTTTTCTTACTTCCTGTGGGAAAGATGCAAAAGGAAAAGAAAAAAATGCTAAGGGAGCCCAAGGGAGGGAAGGTGGACACCATGCACTCAAAGAAAGGGACATCAAAGCTGATCATGCAGGATGGATGTTTGTTTAGCAGACAATGGCTTGGTGGGGGTGGGGGGGGCCTTAGACACAGTCAATGGCTTGTGCAAAGACAAGGAGGGCCAAAGGAGCTTGACCTAGTTGGAAAAGAGCTGGCAATACTCCCACTTCTGTAGGTAGGTGTTCAGGTAGATGGCCAGTGATGGCCAAGTTGGCGGATGGGCATGGAAAACAATGGGTGCTTGTGCAGAGGCAAAGTGATAGCTCTTTCCCAGACACCACCACCACCACCACTGGGCAGTGCTGGTGCAAGGAGGTAGAAGTGTCCAGGGCAGGGATTGCAAACTCCCAAACATCCCAGAGGCTGGGTAGTGAGGAAAGGGAGCCAGGCAGCAAGGAGTCCAGGGTCAAACGGAAGAGCTCGTGTCCTCTCCCAGACTCAAGGTGGCCAGACAGAACTCCCAATGCCTTATGGAAAGCCAGAAACTATGAGGTTGTATGTGAAATTTGCTGATTCTCAAAGCACTGGGTAAATCAAATAGAACATGGCTGGGGGCTCTAGTTGGCCCACAAGGCAGTGTTTGGTGACTTCCTGTAATAGAAGGGACTCCTTCTATCGCCCATCCTGAACACCTGGTTGTGCGATGTTATTGCTACTTTAGTGACCGTTGGGGATCTTCCCAAGTAATCACAAGTGGTTATGGCCTGTCCCTGGTGAGAGAGAAGGGGCAGGTCTCCCAGGGGGGTGAAGCGGGGTGAGTGTTTGTATTTGTTTCACAGGGATGCAATCAATGCAAACTAGATCAACGAAACCAGAGAAAGTCAATGGCTGAGGCGGGGATGAAATGTGTCCCTGTGGCCTCTTAAGCAATTAGCTTTGATGTCCCTGGCAGCTGCTGAATTCCAAAGGCAATTCCAGGAGCTTTGATTGGGAACCAGTCTCTTAAGTCTCTTAAGACACACTTAAAGGCAGTGGGGCCTAGAGGAGGGAAAACCCTGGGTGGGTAGTGGTGGTGACGGGGATGGGGAGAGGGAGTTGTTATTCCTGTCCTCAAATATCAGCAGGGCTGTTATGTAGAAGGGCGGTTACCAACTTCTTTTGTGCAGATCCAAGGGTTAAATCCAGGGCCAGCAGGTGCAAGCTATAGGGAGGCAGATTTTAACCTAAAGAACTCCCCAACAATCAGAACAATCAGAGATGTCTACAGGTGGAATCAGTTGCCTTTGCAAGTAGCCAGCACTCCATCAGGGGAGGCTTCGAGCACGTGTTAAATGGCCACTGTTGGGGGATGATATGGTGGAGAAAAGAGCTGCTTTGGATGAACTCTGGAGTCCCTTCCATCCTAGACATTTTGTGACTTATCTTTTTAGCAACAGCTTGAGATGTTTAACTGACCCACTGTATATAGGGGTCTTATAGACATTTTGTGACTTATCTTTTTAGCAACAGCTTGAGATGTTTAACTGACCCACTGTATATGGGGGTCTTATTTATTTATTTATTTATTTATTTAAGAAGATGTGCAGAAACTTCAGAATTCTCTTTCTACTCTGGAAATGGAACTCAGGAGCTGTCATCACAGGAAATAGGACAAATGGAAGGTAAACCAGAACCACAGTACTTGAAAGGCACAGGTAACAGGGAGGCCCTGACAGTGGCTGATCTGTGGCTGCCCGGGAAGGGTTAAAATATAAACCAGGCTTTTGAGAAACACGAAGGTGAACGGGCAGATAGGACACGAGAGCCTGGAATTAATAAGTCAGAAGGCTGAGTCACTGAACTAATTTCAAAGTCTGAAGGTAACAGGAAAAAATTTTTAAAAATTAAAAAAAAAAAAAGAAAATCAGACAATTGGAAAGCAATGAAGGCTTTGCAAAGACCCCAGGTGACCAAAACAATAGGAGAAGTTGGGAAAATATAATTACACACTAATATTTGAGTCCCTTCTGGCAGCCAGATAGTCCTGCCCCTGGCCATCCCCTCTCTTGATTCCTGTCTGGTCACTGGCAATCCCCCCCCCAGGATTCAATTAGAGGGACAGGGGGCTCACCATTTGTTCAAAGCAGTCTCCTTCACCCCCAGTTCTAGTGCTGGTAAGTCTTTCATTTCATCAATCCCTCTTGGTAAGAACACAGAATGTCACAAAAGAAGTGAATGCTGAGAACATTTTCACCCGTTATACAGAAGGGAAAGCTGAGGCTCAAAGAGTGGATCCTGTGCAAAGTGCAATGCAGAAGACTGAGGTGTGCAAGAGTCGATTCATTTTCTCCCCTTAATTCACAGAAAAAGTTAATCCTGTGAAAGTTGGAGCTTGTTCTTCTGCTTTAATAAACATTGTTTCTGGGGATTAATGGGGAGAGTATCTTAAACTCAATAATTGGCTTTTGAGGAATAGAGATTTCTCCTGTTCCACATACTGAAAGTTACCTTTTTGTTGACAGGGTGAGGTTTGTGGACATACGTAAGAATAATCAAAATCTGTGTTCTGTCCTGTTCATAGACTGATCAAGAGAACAGGTCAAACAGCAGCCTTTGAAGCTGATTCTGTTTGTCTGACTTTGAAAGGCAGAGAGAGACCTCACAGTGGTTTCCCAGCAGGAATGGACAAGTCGGGCAGTTTTCTGAGCCAGGGCAATTGTATCTGTAAAAAACTAGAGAGAGCATGTTCATTTAGTCTTTAGGTATTTCTTTCTTTTTTTTTCCCCAGAATCAGAAGATGTCTCCAGACTGTCTTTGCGTGGTGAGCTTCAGAACGTCATCATGACCACCCCTGTTTGCCTACCAATCTCTCTCTTCCTGCCTGTAAGGAGAGCCTCAACTCTTCTGTCTTACCCTCACCTCTCCTGGGCCACTCTGGAGCCTCCTGACTGGTTCTTGCTCCACCACTGCCCACCCCTCTGCACACAACAGCCAGACAGATCCTTTCAAATACAAACTCAATCATGCTGCTCCGCATCAAGCCCTCAATGGCTTTCCCACTGTGCTAAGTAGTGTACGTAAAAGCCATCCTCCTCAGAGTGGCCAAAAGGCACCTGAAAATCAGGCCATTGCCACCTCTTCACTGCACACTGACCCCCACCCCCACCCACCATTCCTGCTGTCCGCTTCCTTCCAACCCACACAGGCACTTTAGACCATGGTGCTCCCTTTTCCCAGTCAGTCTTCCTTGGACCTGTGCAGAGCTGAGTCCTTCCCATCTTTTGGTTTCTCAACTTAAGAGTGCGTCAAGAGGATGTCCCTGAGCACCCAGCCAAGGCTGTTCTGTGACATTCTAAGTGTAACCCACCATTCTGGTATTCTCCGTAGAGGACCTGTCAATATCTATCCATATCATATTTTTTTCCTTGTTTATTTGTTTCTAGACTTTTCTCCTTGCTTGAGTTTAAGCAGGGACCTCATCTGTCCTGTTTACCACTACAGTCCTGGCTCATTGAATTATTCCTGACACATAGGAGTTACTCAGGAAATACTTGTGGGAAGGAAGGAAAGAAGGAAGGGAGGGAGGGAGGGAAGGAGGGAAAGAGAAAGGAGGGAGGAAGGGAAGGAAGGAGGGAAAGAGAAAGGATGGAGGGAGGGAAGAAATCTCTCGTAGCTACTTATTCTAGTTGGCTTTTAGCCAGAAGATGGTGACACAAAACAAAAGATTTAACTATGGGCTTTAAGGCATTAGAACAGCAATATTTGGGGACAGAGTAAGAATGGTTGGGAAGCCCCTACATCGGACCTTGCAGGCAGCTATCTGTGTTGCCTAGGAGTGGGACAGACAGGAGCTAAGGACAGCAAAGGGAGCTGCCAGTGGGGACAGAATAGAATAAATGGAGGAGATGAGCAATCTCAGCCCTCACAGGTTTGCAGGAACTATTCCTGCCAGGGAGACTCCTGCCATCAGCATGTGCCATTTTACAAACAGCATCAGGACTAGCGTTGTCCTCAAATAACCTAGAACCAATGAAAGAGCTGGAGGCTTTATAGCTGAGTGGCATGATCAGTGAAAGAGTTGGTGGACTGCAAATGTTTGGGCCAGAGAAAGGTAGCTCCTTGGAAGCAGGGCTCGGGTCTTTGGCAGTTCTGCAAATGCAGTGTCTCCACTCAGGAACTGGCTTGAGGTTGGCACTGTGCACAGCCGTGCGATGATACATGTCAGAATTGGGGGATGGAGGCTTGCTCTGGTGAGGTGGGATTGCACTGCCTTTGGCATCTCAGAGGGCAAGTCTTCTGTTGGTGGACACAAGCTACGAAAAGAAGCTATCAGCCACCAGCAGAGAAATCTCTTCGAACCAAGAGAGCTGTGCAGACACCAGTGTGCCCAAGGGACATGAGTGGGCTCCAGTGTTGGGAAGGGATTGGTGAGGATGGTGGTCAGGGTGCCTGGCAAACCTCAGATTCTATGACACACAGACTAGGTCCATTTCCTGCTCATGCCCAAGTCGACTCTCAGAAGCCATCAGGAGGGTGTTCAGCTTGTCAGGGAAAAGTCAATTCCCTAGGGCTTTTACTTATAACTTCGTTTGTAGATAGCAAGCCTTTTCCATCCGTCTCCTCATCCTGAGCCTTTCTGCCTGTAACAATTACATTATTTAATTTAGACAAGTGAAGTTACCTTAGATCAATTATACTTATTTTTCCTGTGTAATTTCCAAAGCTTAATATCTTCATTCAGGCCCAGCCTGGGGGACAGGTTGTCTAGCAGAGTCCTAAACGATTTCAGCCTTTAATTCAATTGTACTTTTACCATAGCCTGGACAGCTAGCATAATTCTTTTATCCCTCAGATGTCTCATTAGCAATAATCTAATAGCACATATTAAAATATAGGTCACTGAGGTGGGCTGCCAAGTGGGAGATTGTCATAACTTTGAAGGCTGGACAGCTGCGTTGGTGGGACTGGGTCGCCCCAACATGGCACCACCCCAACTACAGGCTAATTCTCAAACAACTGATTCAACAAAAACAGTTTACTTTCTGCAGTTCAAGGTTAAGAACTAAACTTGGTTAGGAAATAGAGTTGATATCTGTTGCTGTGGGGTAGGGAGAGGGGAAGGGAATGTTTCTTGCCAACATGGCTTAGTACAAAAGATCTCTGACCTCAGGCATTTGGGGCTGGAGCTTTGGCTCAGTTGTGCCGCGAACTTGCAGAGAGACATGGATACAGCTCTTCCTCTCTGGCCTTGGTTTGCACACCTGTAAAAGGGGCAGATAGTGGAGTTAGATCCAATGTTTTCTAAATTCTGGTACTCTATGTTCGACTTGTTCTAGTAAGCACTTGATGTTTTCTTTTAAATCAACTCTCTCTTCTTAATTAAGTGCATTTGTTTTAAAAAGGAAGCTCAAGTATCAACATGGAAAAATCTCCGGAACATTTGCAGGATTCATGCAGAATGATACCATTTGTATAAACTTTAAACTTACGCAAAATGATACTTTCTATCATTTAGACAGGCAAAATGAATCTATGCCATTGAAGTCAAGATAGTGGTTACCTTTGGGGAGGAGGAGGAGATGCTGACTGGGAGGGGGGTCAAAGGGGACATGTGGGGTGCTGATCATTTCTTTAATGGCCTGGGTGTGTTTACATGGATGTATTTCCTCTGTAAAAAGTGCACTTATAATGAGTTCTCTTTTCTGTGTGTTAAGTCTCATACATACAGACACATAATATATAACTTTAGGGATACACACATAATTTTTAGGGAGGTATATATATGCACTTCAAAAAGTTTGTGGAAAAATGGAATTGATAGATAGTACAAATATTTCTGTGAACTTTTTGAAGACCCCCTCATATATATCTAATAGTACATATTAAATATATAGCATACATATATTTACATTCACAGTATACATATAATTAATACATGCTATTAGGTACAGATTTACATACATAGTATACATATATACACACATACATAAACATATAGTATACATATATTTAATATGTGCTGTTAGATATATATGTATGTAGTGTTTACTATTCCCAAGAATTATATATTTATACATTATATGCATGTACACTCTATGTTTAATATGTACTGTTAGATATACATTATATATATGTATAAAGTGTTGATTATCCTCATTACATAGTGAAAGCATAGATACATGCTTGGCACTAATCAGCACTATAAAAGGATAGTGGCTGGTGAAGGGAGGGCCGGGGGGAGTACTACTGGGGAGGGGTCCACAGGGGTTTTGACCAAATATCCACTGTATTAGTCCATATCTGTGCTTATAACACAATACCTGGAAGGGAGGTGATTTATAAGAAAACAAAATTTATTATTTGAAGTTTCAGAGGCTGTGAAGTTCAGATTCCAGGGAACACATCTGGTGAAGGTCTTCATGGCCACAGTGATGGCAGAGTATCACATTTCAAAATGGCAGAGCAGAGAGAGACTAACCTCCTAATTCACTCTCCTTTTAAAGTCCTCAGAACTGTGCTCCTGACCATTATTTTTAATCCATTCACTATGGCACAGTCCTGCAATCTAATCACCTCGTCAAGGCTTCACCTTTCAATTACCGTAATAGGATTTCCCACCCTCTTAACAGTGTCACAGTGGGGGTCAAGTTTTGTGGGGACATTCAATCCAAGGCATTCAGCCCTTGGCCATCCAAAACTCATGTCCTTTTCACATACAAATACATTCATTTCGTCCCCAGAGTCTTAATTCATTTCGATTCAAAAGTCCAAAGTTCGAAGTCCCATCTGTGAAATCAGAACAAGTTATCTACATCCAAGATACAATGGTGGGACAAACATAGCGTACATCTGCTGTTTTTGTTTTTTAATCTAGCTGTTTTCTTGCTATATTATTTTCTATATTTGATGTGAGCCTGCAATATTTCATAATTTAAAAACTTTCAAGTTAAAAATAATAAATAATGAAAGAAATACTTTATGTCACTATAATAAATTGAAAACCAGTATCACATGCCACAAATAGATGGTAACTGTAAAAAGAAATGCAGTGAAAAGAAAACAGTGTTGTAAAATTCTCGTTTGATGTTGTTTTGGCTAGAAGACTCTGACCCAAGCCTGGCTCCCCTCTGTTGAGATGGGATCAGTAAATGAGGGACAGTCGCTACAGACATGGTAGCATCAGACTAAGACTTGCTGCTCCTTCTATAATTTGGGTTAAAAGAACATGGGAAAGGGGTGGACCTTTCCCCCTCTGTAATTCAAAGTATTTAAAGCAGGACCTGCATGGCCCTAACCCCTAAGCCCCTAAACAGTAGACCATCTCTTGTGCCACTCTATTTCAGAAAAGAGCCCCAAGGCCCCTCTAAACGCTGAACATCCTGGCTTCTGTGTGGATGGGGACATGAGGAGAGATCTTGTTAGGAATGGGGTGGGGGACAAGGAGAAAAAGAGGAGGGAAATTTTAGCAAAGTTTAGAAAATTTTGAAGAAAAGCCCCCCTCCTTCTCGAGGCCTCTTTCTCCAGCTCCTTCCACAGGGTCACTGGGCCCAGCTCAATGTCAGCCTGGGAGGCTTCTCAGTCAAACAACCCCTGCAGTGTGACTTGTTCTCACAGTGGGGCTCAGCCTGGAAGCCTGGGGAGCCCGGTGCTCACACCCTAGGTGGGCCCCTCCGCCATCCCTGACACAGCCCTTAAAGCTCCCTCCTGTGCCACGGTGCGCTGGAGTCTGACTCCTGGAAGTGTGTGATCAGGGGCTGCGGTCCTGCTCTTGGGCTTCCCCTCGGTGGTAGCTGCACGTCCACTCTTGGGGCTGCAGGTCTGCTCGTCAGTCTTCCCCTGAGGCCTCAGCTCCTTTTCCACCCGCCGGGCCCCACTCTCCACGTGTGTCATGTTGTGAGGGGTGGGCCCACATCTATACATGGGCAGCGTAAATCAGTGACCAGTGTCCTCTCAAGGAAGTATGGTTAGTGTATCTCTGTGTCCCTTGGAACAGGTAGGAATGTCCTAATGATGACCTCTCCCAATCTGTCATCACCCAGAATCCTGCCTGCCCTGGACCCTCCTCTACCTGCAACTATAAAGTCTCCACCTGGACCTCCAAGTCTTCCCATCTCCTCATAAAAACTTTCCTGTCCTGTGTCTCATTGCTTTAGGGTGTGGCCAGACTCTCTACTGTGACAAATGCGCCACAGAGAGGACATGGGTGTGGGAAGAGGCTCAGACCAAGTGTCCGGAGCCAGGGTCTGAGCTCTTGTTCTGCCACTAACCTGTGCGACTCAGGAGTGGAGATGAAGTGACAGTTGTTCTTCCAGTAACCTGGAGGAAGGGAAAGGGGTGTGACACGGTGATTGGGGCTGGGGGGAGAGGTCATCAGACGCTGAAGACCTGCACGGGTGGGTGGGACAGAGGGAAGGAGAGGAAAGATGGTGCTTGGGGCAGGTCCCAGAGGTAGTGGGGCTAAGGAGCTTGGGGTGGCAGGAGGTGAGGCTTGGAGAGGGAAGGATCCAGCTCTGTGAGGAGAAAGGGCCAGGGAAGATAGGGGCCGACAAACGGACAATGTTGGGGTTCAGAAACACACCAGCCATGGCCACAAGGTTCCCAGCCCTAAAGGATGAGCAGCCCTGTTGTGAACGAAGAGCTCGGGCAGGGAGGGGGCAGGGAAGAGGGTGGGGACCAAACGGGGAACCACCAAGCTACATGGAGTCAGTCTAGATGTGGGTTCAAATTTCACCCTCTGTCCCCCTCAAGCCACACAACCCAGGACAAGACATTTAACCACTTTCGGCTTGCTTTCTTTCATCTGTAAAATGGGAATAGTAACAGTGAGTATTATATGAAATAATGCTTAGCATAGTGTCTAGAGCCAGTCTGCTCAGTGAATAGGACTGCCGAAAAAACAGCAGATACTATTGTGTGGTTCGCACGTGCCCGCCGCTGCTGATGCACTTACAGTCAACAGTGCACTGAAGCCTTACGACTACCCTATGAGATAGATAATACTATGAGCCCCATTTTACAAATGAGAAGACTGAGGCACACGTCAGCCCAAGGGGACATGGCTGGTAAGTGGGAAAATTTGAACCCTCAAGCAGTTAGTGTGAAAGTTGAGCACCATTAGACTTGTTGCATTCAGGAGGTCAGGGGCCTCTTGAGAAACCAGAAGAAGAGGTTGATGGTGTTTACCATAAATCATTACCCCAGCCCTTCTCCCCTACCCCTGCCCTTACCCTAAGGCCACCCAGCTTTTGTCTTGGGGGTGAAAGTACAAGAGGAGGAGGCAGAACATGCCTCGGGCAGGCATTCTCTGTGTGTGGTCTGCCCGGTGTGGACTACTGTCTGCACCACCATCACTAAGCGGCTTATTAAGTCCAGGATCCTGGGCAGAAGGGCACAGCAGGACCATCCCAGACGGAGTGCAGCATCCCCCAGCCCTTGGCTTCACTGTGGACAACTCTAGGTAGATCACCTTGAAGAGGTTCAGTTCACACCTCCACCCCTTGCCCATCCCACACACCTGCTCTGGGGGGTGGGTTTGAATGCTCCTGGGGACCTTCAGGACTGTCCCCTAGCAGTGAACAAGAAGCAGCTTTTCTGCCTTCCATGTCCCAGAGGGCATCTATTCCTGCTTCCCCAGGAAGAGGAGCTCAGCCAGGAAATGGCTGTGTGTTTTTTGCTGAATGTGGTCAGAGCAAAAAGAGGACATATCAGTGCTAAGGAAAGAAGGCATTTGGGTTAGGCAAAGCAAGTGCAGATTGCTAAGGCCACTCTCAACCTCGCACGGGGTTATGAAACATATGTCACTGATGCCAGAATTATTTTTTAACAGGACATGCAGATTCTTGGCTCCCACTGTAGACCCACTGAATACAAATTTCTGGACTGGGCCGTATGAACCTACACTTTTAACAATCTACTGTAGTGTCACGAGCTAGAAAAGTGCCAAAGAGGCAAAATGTCCCTAAGAAGAAGCAGTGACCTTTGAGGACATGACTGCTACTGGCAGCATAGATCCTTGACGAATGCGACCTTTCCTGTAGTGTTACCCATTGACTTTCTTAGCAGGTATTGTTATCCGCATTTAACAGGTGGGAAAACTGAGG
>NW_007733740.1:59773-66001 GCF_000696425.1 Galeopterus variegatus | reverse complement strand
GAACTCATGGATCTGAAAGATTCACCTAACAAAATGAAAAACACAACTGATTGCTTAAGCACCAGGTTAGAATAAACAGAAGAAAGAATTTCTGATCTTGAAGATGGTCTTCTTGAAATAATCCAGGTGAACAAAAAAAAAAGAAAAAGTGAATTTTAAAAAATGAAGAAAATCTGACATAGCTATCAGACAACCTTAAGCACACAAACATTTGAATCATGGGTGCTCCAGAAGGGGAGGAGAAAGGAAAAGGCATGGAAAATCTATTCAAAGAAATAATAAAGGAAAACTTCCCAGGTATAAGGAGAGACACAGACCTTCAGATCCAGGAGGCTCAAAGATCCCCATGAAGATTCAACCCAAAAAGATCCTCTTCAAGATACATTACAGTCAAACTGGCAAAGCTCAAAGATGAGGAGAGATTCTTAAAAGAAGCAAGAGAAAAGCATCAAGTCACCAGTAAGGGATCTCCTACCAGACTAACAGCAGACTTCTCAACAGAAACTCTGCAGGATAGAAGAAAATGGGATGGCATATTCAAAATACTAAAAGAAAAAAACTGCCAGCCAAGAATACTGTACCCAGCAAGGCTATCCTTCAAAAATGGGAGAAAAATAGTGTATTCTCCAGACAAACAAAAAACTGCAGGAGTTCACCACCACCACGACCAGCTCTAGAAGAAATCCTCAAGGAAGTCCTACATCTGAAATCTGAAAAACAATAATCACTACCACAAATACACAAGAAAGAACAAAACTCATTGGTAAAACAAAAATGCAAATGAGAAAGAGAAAGAACCTAAGTCTTACCACCACCAAAATCCATAATGACAATGCAATAGTGGCCCTGCTTTGTTTCTGATTTTAGTAATTTCGGTCTTCTTTCTTTTTTTCTTGGTCAATCTAAATAAAGGTATGCAAATTTTGTTGATCTTTTTAAATTATACATTTTCTCACCTTTTTTGTTGATTTTCACTATTGTTTTTTAAATCCTTATCTCATATTTCTGTTGTAATCTTTGCTATTTCCTACTTACATTTGCTTTAGGTTTAGTTTGTTCTTTGTTTATCTTCTTGAGGTAGAAGTTTACATTACTGATGTACAAAGAACCTCTCCATATTATCTCTTCCAACTATATGTGAATCTATAATTATTTCAATAAATATTTTATTTTTAAAAAAAAGTTAAAAAGAATAAATGGCACTCACATAATGTAAAGAATTGGCAATTCTCAAATGACTGCCCAACAAGAGAGGCGTGATGTAAAATATTTAGAATGCACTCTTTACGACAGAAAATGTGTGCATTAATATGTGAGTTACTTATGAATCGATTTATTTTAAGAGAATTTCTACTATATGCTAAATCTTAGTTTAGGAAAACAAGATGCAAATTAAAACACAAAAGAAGAAAGAGATACGGAGAGAAAAAAGACAGAGAGGGAGAAATGTGATAGGAAAATTGGCAACACCCATTGGGAAAGGAATAAACATAGAACATCAGGATTTTACTGGCCATCCATCATGTCGCTGTAGGGGACACCCCACACCGCAGAAGTAGGGGATTCCCCTATCCTTTAAGTATTTACTCTTCTGAGATTTTCTTTATTTGTCTCTTTTTCAGTGTGGTGAAATTCTTTCCCCTGAAAATTGTTCATTCTGTCCCCAGATAAAGATATTGGATATCAACATTTATGCGTTGGTCAGGTGCTCATTTCTTGCACTCTGACCCTACTACTAACCATTCTGTTTCCAGTTTGGCTTAGTTTTGCATTTCTGAAATCTTTTATTGTTCTCCATCATTCTTTACTATTCCACAGTCCCTGCATCTCTCTCAGCACTGTTACATCTTCTCCTTGTTTTCAGTCTTGTTGCCCCAAATTAATTCTCAGATACAGATTTGTTTAGTCACTCTCTTGTCTTAAACACCTTGGTGTGTTTCCACTGCCTCTAGAATCAAGTAAAAGTTGCCTAGATGCCTAACACATGCCTCCTGCCCACGGTCCCCGCAGAACTACTTACCAGAGCTCTCAAAGTTTCACTCCCACCTGACACAGGTGCCTGTTAGAGCTTCCCTTGTTGATTTTTATGGGATGAGGTGTTGGTTCAGATAGATGCTGTCACAAAACAGGAAAAAGGAATTAGTCAAACTCTTGGGACTCAAGGAATTTGTGCATAAGATGATCTCAGTTGCTTGGGGACTACTTTGGTTCAGTCACTCATTGGGCACCATACTGTTTGAATTTATTTGAAAACTGCAAAGTCCCCACTGCTGGATACTCAGTGAGGTGCTATTGATTTCCTTAAATCCTAGAGCCTAAATTAACATGACTTATTAGTGGGGCCAACATACCACTTACTTTTGACTTTTTCTTTATATAGCAAGTTAAGTCAACAGACTAAGCAACTCTGCTAGATACTGTGAGGGGTAAAGGGGATGAGTCAGGGAAGATCCCTTGTGTTAAAGAGTCGAAACCTAATTTATGCTACCACCTTGAAGGCATAGAAGTCTAGATTATCCCATTCTGTAAATCTTTTGATTCATCTATAAGCAAACAGATATGTACAAAATAAAAGAGGAATTAAAATACCTAGGATTAACCCAGCAAAACTTAATATCGTAGCATAAGAAACATTTTTCTATCTGTGATAAATGACCTTGTGTTTACTTTACACCCATTTTGGAGGCTTTGATGGTGAAATTTAAGAGAATAAATTAAAATCTAAGCAATTCTTCCGGGTGGAGGATGTGGGGTCTCTTTACTTCTAAACCAACAAGCTTTTCAAAAATACTTAGAATGTAATTTCTGAGAAGTTTTACTAAATATTCTGAGCTATATGCAAAAGCATAACAAAAAAAATCTGACAAATCTCTTTGGGTTTACAAAGGTAATAGCAGTTCTTTGCTCAGCTAAACTGTTAAAAGTTTTTACTGCTAGAACTGAGAAACCGAATAAGTGTATGCATTTTCACAGATTTTCAGGTTTCTCTCCATAAAACTGTTTGAGAATTGAAAAATAGAGCTAATTAATTGTATGAGCATTTTAAATAGACATGTTGAGTGTTAACTGATTTTTCTTTTTGCCTCAGGCTCCAATACGGCTTGGCACAGCCCTGTTACTGATCCTATCTTTATTTAAAATGCTGATATTTTGTTCATCAATGATTTTTGCACTCATTTTACTTTTTCTTTCAATATTGCATTAAATTGTTACTTATCTTGGTTAGAGAGGGTTTTTTGGTGCCCCGTTAGATTTCATGTCCGAGGATATATCTCATATGCTTTACCCTGATGCTGGCTGCAGTGCTGGGACAAGGTCGACTCATCTTTGGTACCCAGTGCTTGGCACGAGGCCTCACCTGTGATAGGTGCTTATTAAATGCTTCTTTATCTACTTCTGGATTCAGTTGAGAATGAAGTCCAGAATATGGGCATGTGAATCTGTGAATTTGACTCTAAACTGCAGAGGCATTAGCAACACTCCTAATTCAATTTCTTCCAATGTAATCTCAGTGGTTGGGAAAATGGTTTATTATCTAAAGGAAAACTGGTCTCCTAGGCTTGCTGTTCAAGCTGATCTCTGGTAACTGACACCTATTTAAGGAAGTATGCCAGATCCATCAATTTCCTTTCAGGTATGTATGAAGTACCCACTACATGTCAGGGCTTCCCCAGCCATCATCCTGTTCCCATGGAACTTATTAAGGCCTGGAAAAGAAGAAGAGGTGTACATTGATGATGCATGAAATCACAGAAATACGTAGAAGTACTCCAGATGAGCAAGTGATCGCAAACATAGATACAACTTTCCACATCTTGCTTTCTTTTCCTATACCCAAAGATCATAAAATAAAGATAAGTTTTCTTTTCTATGTGCCCATCAAAAATCATAACTTACTTTGGGTGAAAGGATATTTGCAAAGCTGCTTTTATGATATACAGCTACTTTCACCTTGAGTCAAAGCATTTTAGAGATCAATTTTCACAGCACCAGTAGAAGACAAGGGATATATATCTGTTAGTTGCCCTGAATTTCACTTCTGGCAGTGATTGAAATGGCTAAGACCACCTCCACCTCGATACATTCCCAGTCTACATCAGTTACCTGAAAAATGACTGTAGATTATCAAAGCCAAGTACAGCTTCCAGGAATACAAAAGTCTAGTCAATTTAGTCTTTGCCTCACTGGGATGTAGCTGGGGCCATATTTTTAAACAC
This sequence comes from Galeopterus variegatus, assembly GCF_000696425.1. Taxonomy (NCBI): domain Eukaryota; kingdom Metazoa; phylum Chordata; class Mammalia; order Dermoptera; family Cynocephalidae; genus Galeopterus; species Galeopterus variegatus. The sequence continues at coordinate 61,784 of NW_007733740.1, read as the reverse complement.
ATGCATGAGACTGTCATAGAGGAGAAAAAGAAAAGATGTACTGAGAATTAAACCCATTATAACAATTCCATTTTTCATATATATGTATCTTACCCTTTCCATGAGTCTAGGGACTTTGTTTTCAATTAAGTTTCAAGAAATGTTTATTAAGCACATACTATGAACTAGCACTGTGCTGTAGGTGCTCAAGATACAAAGATAGATTAGATACAGTCTCTGCCTAAAGGAGTTTGTAGTAATATAAAGAGAAAGTGAGAATGGGAGTCACATAATCATGGAGTGGACTATGCATATAGCGATGTGTTTCGTGTAGCCTGGCCATGGACAGGATGTGCTCTGGGGTTAAGCTGCCTGTGTGGCATTGGGCAAATTACTTACCCCCCTTATACCTCAGTTTCCTCTTCTCTAAAATGAAAATAACATTTCCTTAATTCATAGGTTTGTTGTAAGAATTAAATGAATAAACATATGTAAAGCACTTAGAACAGTGTTTAGCATACAATAAGCCCTCAGTAAATGTTAGCTATCATTATTAATATCACAATGAGAGGATTATGTGCAGATTTCTGTGGGAACACAAAGGAGAGTCACTTCTTCCAAACCCAATGGAGTCCCTGGAGAAGATGACATCTGGGTTGAGTCTTGAAGAATTCGTTGGGGTGATCCAGAGAAGGCAGAAGGGAAAGGGAGCTCAGATTGCATGTGCAGTCACAAAAGAATGGAAAAACGTGGATGTCAGGGAGAGAGGGACCAGTGTGTCAATGCCTTTACTGAGTCCAGGGTGTTATCCAAGCAGGTTTCCTGTGGGGAGTTTTAATTGGTTTATTTTAAAAAAGCAGGTCACTATGGCTGAGAGGTGGTCACTGTGGCATATCTGCGCAGTCCATGTGGGGTATGAGGGTTGGCAGGGCTGGTCAGGCAGGATGCATCTAGCTGTTCCACAGGGAGGTGGTCACCAGGAGGCAGGTGTGTATAAGCCAGGTTTCTGGATCAGCCCCATCAGGAACTAGGAGGTGGTAGAGAACTGGAAACCATGCCGAGGTGACTAAGCCCTGCTTCTTTCTGGTATGAGAAAGTCAAACTCACACTCCAGTGGATGCTGAGTCAACATAAAATTACAAGAGCTCCCTACNATAGAGGAAATGCCACCTTATGCTGACGTTGTCTAGTTGGATGTGCCCAATACCTTTCAATAAATCCCCTTTTTGCATAACTCAACAAAGTCGCCGTCCTTCCTTCTTGTCCCTAGACCTATAAGTAGACTCAGATCCTAGCAGGTCCCAAGCAGCCAATAACAAAGGCAAAGTCAGAAGAAAGTTTTACCCACTACGTGAACAGAAACATTTCTTGTTTTATAGTGGGGAAAAAACAGGGAAATATGCAAGAATTGATTCTGGAAGTGCTTAGCCAAGAAAGGAGAGAAATAATTGTAAATGGGGTTTTATCTAGAGTCAAGGTTCCGTGGGCTATCTGGGACGATTCAGTCATTTCCTTTGTTAGTCAACCAAAAGCCTGGATTCCACAGTGACCCACACTCAGTTGAGGGAATCTTCCAGAAATCCCTTGGAATACTGTTGAGGTGACAAACCTTAGTAGAGATGGCAGGCTTGTTGGAGGGGCCTTAGCATGTGTTATATGCTTGTTGTTTAGTTCATGCTCTTTAAGATGGAGAGCATCCCTTCAGTGATTAGGAGAGACACAAGATGGAAATAAAGAGTGTATTACTTACAGGTCCTGGTGAATGCATGGCACACCCAGGGGCCACAAACGTGGAGGTCAGGGAGAGAGGGACCATTGTGTCAATGACTTTACTGAGTGCAGGGTGTTATCCAAGCAGGTTTCCTGTGGGGAGTTTTAATTGGTGGATTTAAAATAAGCAGGACATGGGCTGGCCCGTGGCTCATTCGGGAGAGTGCGGTGCTGATAACACCAAGGCCCCAGGTTCGGATCCCATATAGGGATGGCCAGTTAGCTCACTGGGTGAGCATGGTGCTGACAACACCAAGTCAAG
>NW_007733740.1:51578-59263 GCF_000696425.1 Galeopterus variegatus | reverse complement strand
TGCCAGGACCCAGGGTGGCAGAGAACACACAGAAGCTCTTTACCTCCACAGGCCAGGCATGAAAGGCTCCTGGGACTCTCAGCGAGGCCAGTGTGGTGAGCCGGGCGAGTCGACTGATGGGGGTCTTTGGAGACAGCTAACAGTAACGGACCAAAAGGGATGAGCAGCCACTCAGGTGAAGCTTGGTCTCTGTCAACAAAAGCCAGCCAATCTCCTGCCCCCTTCCCTGCCCTGGTCTGGTAAACAGAGGTTTCACTCGAGCTACCCCACTGGCCATAGTACCCAATGAATTTCTAAACATGTGTCCATTCAGCAGAAGGAAAAGCTGGGCTGGAGCCTTCTTTTCGCTTTGCCCCAAGGGGCCAGTGTCAAAATGGAGCTATTCTGATTCTCCAGAACAGTTGGACGCAGGTTCTTAGTGACCCCAGTTCCCAGGCAGGTTGCGTTCTGCCTGGGTCTGTTTTCCTGGTTTGCTGAGTACTCGGAGGAGGATCTTCCAGTTCGGATTCTCTTGCCATTTGATTCTGGAAACGTTTCTGATGCTGTGCTCTGGAAAGTTCTCTCCGACAACTTCGTATTCAGACTTTCTGCCCTGAGGCAGGCAGCACCTCAGAGCTGCGTGCTGGGCCTCCTAGACTCTTTCTCTAACGTGCTTTCCTCTTCTTCCCTGTTGTCCGCTGTTGCTTCTGTATACAAAGTTCTTCTTCTGACACCAGAATGTGCCACCCGCTGCCCTCACCTCACCGGCTCCCAACCCCAGGCCAGGGAGGGTTAGGAAGGGGATGAAGCATTGTTAGCGTTTAAACTCGGAGTTAGGTCCTGCCTCCCACAAGTCTCACCAGGTGGAAAAGTCTCCATGTTTTCCCATCTTTTATTCTCTATGGTCTATCTCCCATTGGCCACTGCTGCTTCTAGAAGGAAGGTGTTCCTGTTGCCACCTGCCACCAAAACACCCCTTCTGCTCTCCCTGCACACCACCCACAGGAAGCTGGGGACACACAGAGCACCCCTAGTTGCAGGGCTAAGCCACTTGGCCCTCTAGTCTTCAGGGAGGCACCCAGTGATATACGTGATTGTTCCAGCATGCACCAGGCCTCTTAGAAGCTCCCTTCTATCTCACGGGGGTTGTGCTCTTCCAGCTCTCCTGACTATAATGCAGGGAAAATAACTTGGGAGTAATTGCTGGGGGTGGAAGGGTTGGGGGAACAGAATCCTGGAAATAATCTGCAGATTAGGTGGAAGGGTTGGGGGAACAGAATCCTGGGAATAATCTGCAGATCAGTCAAGATGGCAGGAAATGAGCTGCATACCACAGTCCACCCTCAGACACATCACCCTCCCTCCAAGAAACTTCAGTACAAGCCACCTTATCACCAATGCTGGTATGAGTTGAGTGGAAAAACCAAGAATGACTGAGAAGTTGAAGACACAGGAGAGAAAGGAGAAAATAAGAAGGTCAAAGCCATACCCGGAGATGCATCCATGCCTTCATTACTCATCCATGATAAGTCATCCATGTTGAGATGAGTCATCAACGACGTCCATGACGAGATGAGTCGTCCACGACGTCCACAATGAGATGAATCGTCCACGACGTCCATGACTACTCATCCATGATGAGATAACTAAAAACTAATGTTTTTATTATTTTTTAAAATTTTTTATAAAGATGACCAGACAGGGGATCTTAACCCTTGACTTGGTGTTGTCAGCACCATGCTTTCCCACGTGAGCTAACCGGCCACCCCTATATAGGATCCAAACCCGTGGCCTTGGTGTTATCAGTATCAGTCTCCCAAGTAAGCCGCCGGCCAGCCCAAAACTAATGTTTAGAAATGTGTTTTGCAATTTGACAGGGTAATTTTATATCTGCTGGATCTAATAACTAAAAATCGGAACTTGTAAAAAAAATAAACAAGGCCAAATGAGGCAAGAGAAGCAGATCCAGGGTCTGAGCCAGGAACAGACACAGACATTGCAACAGGAAAGGACGACAAAGATGGGTGAGGACAGAAGGCCAGTTTGTAGGTTGGGTGGCCAAGAAGCTGAGGGAGGTCTCATATGAGGATACGTGCTTTATATTGGAGTTTGGAAGAAAGTTACCTGCTCGGCATAGAGGAGAGCAATGTGTAGAAGGTGTTGGGGAGGATCAGAAGTGGGGAGAGAAGAAATAGGGATCCATTGAGCTGTTCATTGACAGAGAGAGGACAGAGATGGAAGGTGTCAGAGAGAAATGGCCCTGGATAGGGTGAAACAGGAAGGAAGATTTTATTCAAGGCGATTGCAATAGGGCAGAGAGACCGAACACAACTCCACTACAATGAAAGGTGGGAGGTTTCCAGCACCGGCTGGGCTAGTGGGAATGTGCTGGAGGACATCAGCAGGGAGGCAGGACACTGTGAGTGGGCCACATGTGCTCGCTAGTTGGCATGTGCCAAAGTGAGGTTCGTGTCCTCCCACAGACACTGGGAGACAGAAGCACTGTCTTCCTTCATGATGACATTTCAAAGGGATGGCTCCCAGGTCCTTGAGAAAGACAGTCCTGGGTTGTAAAACGGGCAGAAATCTGGAAGCAGATTTTCATCTCAAAGGGGCAGAGAAAGAAATACGCTTGCAGGTTTTCTAAAGTAAATGAAAAGGGAGGTCAGGGGCCTGCGGTCAGGAAGAGCCTGTCTGAAGCTTAGTCAAGCTGAGGGGAGCGTTGAGGCCATTTTGGTCGAGGGCTGGCAGCTCGAGGGTAAGGCTGACAGTATGGCTGACACTTTGCAGCATCAGTATGTCTGGTTTCGTGGTTGTCTCANCTGAGAAGTTGAAGACACAGGAGAGAAAGGAGAAAATAAGAAGGTCAAAGCCATACCTGGACATGCATCCATGCCTTCATTACTCATCCATGATAAGTCATCCATGTTGAGATGAGTCATCGACGACATCCACGATGAGATTAGTCATCCACGACGTCCACAATGAGATGAGTCGTCCATGATGTCTATGATTACTCATCCATGTTGAGAAAACTGAAAACTAATGCTTTTATTATTTTTTTTATTTTTATTTTTTATAAAGATGACCAGACAGGGGATCTTAACCCTTTGACTTGGTGTTGTCAGCTCCATGCTCTCCCAAATGAGCCATGGGTCATCCCTATATAGGGATCCAAACCCGTGGCCTTGGTGTTATCAGCATCATAGTCTCCCAAGTAAGCCGCCGGCCAGCCCAAAACTAATGTTTAGAAATGTGTTTTGCAATTTGACAGGGTAATTTTATATCTGCTGGATCTAATAACTAAAAATCGGGACTTGTAAAAAAAAATAAACAAGGCCAAATGAGGCAAGAGAAGCAGATCCAGGGCCTGAGCCAGGAACAGACACAGACATTGCAACAGGAAAGGATGACAAAGATGGGTGAGGACAGAAGGCCAGTTTGTAGGTTGGGTGACCAAGAAGCTGAGGGAGGTCTCATATGAGGATATGTGCTTTATATTGGAGTTTGGAAGAAAGTTACCTGCTCGGCATAGAGGAGAGCAATGTGTAGAAGGTGTTGGGGAGGATCAGAAGTCGGGAGGGAAGAAATAAGGATCCATTGAGCTGTTCATTGACAGAGAGAGGACAGAGATGGAAGGTGTCAGAGAGAAATGGCCCTGGACAGGGTGAAACAGGAAGGAAGATTTTATTCAAGGCTATTGCAATAGGGCAGAGAGACCGAACACAACTCCACTACAATGAAAGGTGGGAGGTTTCCAGCACCGGCTGGGCGAGTGGGAGCAATGGGACTCCAGTAATCTCACAGTGACCTGCACGCTGCAGTCCTCTCCTCCCAGAGGATCCAGTTTGGAACACCTGGTTCATGGGTATTTGGGGAGTTTCTCCCTCCAGGTAGGGAGCATGTCCACCCTGGGCTAACTCATCAAGGCCCCTCACTGGCTTTCCTCATCCCACCTCACCTTCCCATGTCCCCACGCGGGCTTCCTGGGATCATCTGCAGCAGACGACTCGTTCCCGAGTTCCTGTCTGCTCTCAGGGACCCAAACTCCACTAAGGTTCCAAACTGGCTGGTGACTTGAGCAGGTTCCCTGGACCTTGTGGACTTGAGTGTCCTCCCCTGTAAAACGGGGACAAAGGCCTGCCTCCAGAGTCATGAAAGGACACACAGCACGTGAAGATGCGAAGTGCTGCACAGTCAAAAGCAGATTGACTGCAACGTAAGACGCAAACCGTGTGAGGAGGCAGGAGCTTGTGTGGCCGGGGAGGGTGCAGGCAGCCTGTCCCAGTGCCGGGGAGCGCTGCAGACCAGGGAGACCTGCAGGGTCAGGCCACCGAACAGTTGAAGGTGGGTAAATCAGCAAACAGATAACATGGGAGCCAGCCTGTGGCTCAGTCGGGAGAGCGTGGTGCTGCCAACGCCAAGTCAAGGGTTGAGATCCCCTTACCGTCATCTTTAAAAAAAAAAAAAAAGATAACATGATGGATTTCCAAAGAGAATCATTTAAGTATTAGAGAATTAGGGAGCCATTAGGAAAATTAATGAGGCCCTAGAAGGATTTTTGCTGAAATGCCATAATTTGGTAATAAAAACTGTATCACAAATTCCCAGTCGACACTGGATGTATTCTTTGTTAGTTCTAGGCGTCAGTGTGTACTTACAGTTAATACCCACGTTTTGTTAAATACAAAATGACTTAGTTTTCATATCCTTATTTCATTTTTCAAGTTGAAGTATCAAGCAGCCTTTTCTCTGTTATTTCTCTCAAATACCGACCTCTTTGCTGGCAGCTCGAGGGTAAGGCTGACAGTATGGCTGACACTTTGCAGCATCAGTATGTCTGGTTTCGTGGTTGTCTCTGTGCTTCCCAGTAGCCTGGTTGTGGACTCAGAGCAGAAGGGTGGTTGGATAGATCCAGGATTGTGGTTTGGAAGGTGAGGGAAGAATGGTGAAGTGGGGGTGCTGAGCACGTTGTAGAAAAAAAAAAGCTTGTAGCAAAGGACAGAAGTCAGCTGGACAGTGAGGTAGTGAAAGGATTGGTCAAAAGGGAGAGAAAGTGCAGAGAGACCCTGAAGGCCTTGGTGGGGTCGGACACAAAAGGAGCAACTGAGTGGGAGGGTCAGGAGGACGGGAGGCTGTGACCAGAGAGGGCAGCGGCTGAGTCCAGATCACTCGGGCTGAAGGCAGATCGGAAGGCTCCGGGGCCAGCTGGGAGGTGAGTGCAGGACCTAGAGGAGAGTGACGGTGGCCTGAGCTGCGCCACAGCAGGGACAGGTGGCACAGGGATGAAGTCAGGAAGCTTTGAAGGAGTCAGGATGGACACAGGCTGTCAGTCTCCAGGCCAACGCAGTGTCAGGGCCACACCTCGTCTTTGGAGTCCAGAGATCTGGGTTTGAGTTCCAGATCTGGAACCAGCTTTCCATGGGACCTTTAGCAAGTCATGTTTCCTCTCTGACTCTGACGCCCAGAGCGTCAGAGCCACAACTGTAAACTGGGAGAGAAGAAGAGAACCTGGGTATTGGGATTCTTATGGTTATAAGATTCTTGGTGGCACCCATGGGAGAGTCCCAAATGCCAAGCCACCAAAAATGTGGTGTAATGGGTACTCACAGATGCTATACAGGCACCAGCCTGTCCCCATCCCTCACAATGACAGCACTTTTTTTTGACACTTCTTTTTTAAAATTTTATTTTATTTTGTCAGTATACAGTGTGCTTGATTATCGTGGCCTGTCACCCAGACATCCCTCCGTCTCCCCTCTCCTCCTCCCTCCCAACAACCTCATATCTGTTCACTTGTCGTATCGACTTCAAGGAATTGTGATTGTTGTTGACAGCACTGCTTGATTGAAGAGCAGTAATTATCCCTGGTTGGGACAGTACCGTAGAGTGTCAGGGATGCCCCTCACTAACCGATCAAGACATATTTATGGAGCTCTGGCTGAGTTCCAGGCACAGGAGAGCCTGATGGAGAAACAAAGGTGAACGGGAACTGAGCTCCGCCCTTAAGAGCTGCAAGACCAGGTACGGCCCAGAGCAGGTGTTCGCCGAGAGTGAGCGCTGATGGAGACGCGCATCGTGCACGCTGTGCTCCTGAAGCATGGCCCACCTTTCAACACGTTGGGTAGGCAGAGGAAGGGCAGGAAGCAGAAGCTCAAAAGAGGTGAGGGGACACTCACAGCCCCGCGGTGACGTCTGGAGCAATGGGACTCCAGTAATCTCACAGTGACCTGCACGCTGCAGTCCTCTCCTCCCAGACGATCCAGTTTGGAACACCTGGTTCCTGGGTATTTGGGGAGTGTCTTCCTCCAGGTAGGGAGCATGTCCACCCTGGGCTACCTCATCAAGGTCCCTCACTGGCTTTCCTCGTCCCACTTCACCTTCCCATGTCCCCACGCGGGCTTCCTGGGATCATCTGCAGCAGACGACTCGTTCCCGAGTTCCTGTCTGCTCTCAGGGACCCAAACTCCACTAAGGTTCCAAACTGGCTCGTGACTTGAGCAGGTTCCCTGGACCTTGTGGACTTGAGTGTCCTCCCCTGTAAAACGGGGACAAAGGCCTGCCTCCTAGAGTCATGAAAGGACACACAGCACGTGCAGATGTGAAGTGCTGCACAGTCAAAAGCAGATTGACTGCAACGTAAGACGCGAACTGGGTGAGGAGGCAGGAGCTTGTGTGGCGGGGGAGGGTGCAGGCAGCCTGTCCCAGTGCCAGGGAGAGCTGCCGAACAGGGAGACCTGCAGGGAGACCTAATCTAAGAATAGGAGCCTATATATTGATGTTCTTTTACACACTAGCAAGCCACAGTTGGCTGAGTTTTTGTTGTTTGTACAAGAGGTTAGTCCATGGTTTCCTGATAAAGTAACATTAAATTTAAAAACTTGAAATCAGGTAAAAAATAACATAAGACAATACTATCAAAGCCATTGAGGCAAGGCATTAAATGTAAATGAATTTACTGTATCGGGTGATAATCCTCAAGAGACAGCTCACTTGCTGTTAGACAAGAAGGTACCAACTTAGGGGTCCCAAGATAGCTTATTCCCAGTTGCAACTTCTAAGCAAAAGCTCAATCTAACATCTAATAATCCATTGGATAAGGAAAGAACTAATGACTCTGATGAGGATCCTTTAACCCCTGAAAATCAGAAAAAGTCAGATGAAGAGGCAACTAAATATCATCAAGGAAAATGGCCTCCTAGTAAATGTTTTCTTCATCATCCTTTTTCAAAAAAGAAAAAATCCCCAGAACTTGGAGATTGGCTTTCAAAGAGCAATAAAACAGGCTCAAAAAGAAGGCGATTTCTCTTATTCTCCTGTGTCTTATGAGGGGAATGAGCCTAGATGGTAGCCATTACAATATAAGTTATTTAAAGAGTTAAAACATGCAGTTACAGATTATAGCCCTATATATTTTGTCAGAAATTTGTAGATTTGGTTTTTCAACAATTTCATAAAAATTTTTTTTCAATTTATTTAATTCATTATATAGATTATATATTTTTTTGTTTTACAAGGATAAATTTACAGGATGCTTTTATTCAATTGATTTTTGATTTGCAGTTTTCTTGGCTTTAAGGTGGCTCCAGAAAGAATTCAAGTTTGATCATGTTTTTCTTTCTTATCTGCATGAATTGTTGGCTCAGCTCTTGAGCTCAGTAACTCATTTGAGAAACAAAAATATAGACTAAGATTTACCTGTTTAT
>NW_007733740.1:49073-50988 GCF_000696425.1 Galeopterus variegatus | reverse complement strand
GAAGACTCTGGAGTTTTATGAAGAAAAGCAGCCATGGCCAAACAGACCCCTTTTGGGTCTCCTGCTCTTCTACTTAAAACATCAAGAGTCAAATGATTTCATTTCTAATCGTTGGCTCAGCTCTTGAGCTCAGTAACTCATTTGATGAACAAAAATATAGACTAAGATTTACCTGTTTAATTAGATGATTTCTTTTCTTTCTTTCTTTCTTTTTTTTTTAAAGATGACCAGTAAGGGGATCTCAACCCTCAGCTTGGTGTTGTCAGCACCATGTTCAGCCATTGAGCCAACCGGTCATCCCTATATAGGATCCAAACCCACGGCCTTGGTGTTATCTGCACCGCACTCTCCCGAGTGAGCCACGGGCCAGCCCTAATTAGATGATCTCAGATTTTTTTGCATCCACTTGGTATTTTACACAGACTTCTAAATTCTCTTTTAGTCTCATTTATGTAATTTTTTCACAAAATTTTATGGTAAAATTTTATGCTACTTTCTTAAAAGGAAGAAAATCTCTCCATCTTCTTGAAAAGGCTTGCATACTTTGCTTTACAATGTAAATTTGTTATCTTGCTTTCTTTAAGGCAGGGCGAGGCCTCACCAGTAAGTCTTTTTCAAAAAACAAAAACAAAAATACCCCCACAATCTAAACCTGACTGTCCTTTTTACTAGTAAGCTTTATTTACATCTTAAACAAAACTTATAAGATCCTTGTTTGTTCTTGTTGTTTATGTCTGCATATATGCGTGCATAAGCTGTATGTCATGTCTATGTTCATGTCTGTTTATGTAATTGTTTTATGTACATGGTACCTAATTGGCTTATAATAAATGCACGCTCATTAAATAAATAAGTATATTTTTCAAGTTCACGTGACTTAAATTTTGTAAAGTTTTGATAAATATATTTTCAAAATTTGATTCAAACCTTTTACCTAAAATTGTCTCTAGGTCAATGTGTCTCCTTGTTATCTCAGCTCTGCCTCCTGGCCATGCTGGGAGAAACAATATCTTTTAGAGACATAGGTAGTAGATACTGCCCTCTGCCTCTCTAGATTCCACATGGCTTCAAATGTCACGTGGAAACCCGGGACCCAAAATGGCTAATGAAAGGGAACTTACGCCAAATATGGCATAAGTCTTAGCACTAACTGACAAGGGTATAAATCTAATACACCAAGTTTTTGGCTGAGAAACCATAAATATGTATTTGCTAAATTTAACTAAAACTCAAACTGGGCTTTGCATAATTTGCTCTAATAAATGGATGCTTATTTACTAACCTAAAGGTATAAAAATTCTCTTATCAAAAAACATTGTTGCCTGGGTTTACTAATCAAACAAGATTACATTTGTCTTTGCTAGAGGCTTTTAAATTGTGGGCCAGCCCGTGGCTCACTCGGGAGAGTGTGGTGCTGATAACACCAAGGCCACAGGTTCGGATCCCATATAGGGATGGCCGGTTGGCTCACTGGCTGAGCGTGGTGCTGACAACACCAAGTCAAGGGTTAAGATCCCCTTACCGGTCATCTTTTAAAAAAAATAAATTAAAAAAAAATAAATTGTTAACCCCACCAAAACCAAAAATAAAACTAAGTATATATATATATATATAAACCCTTTATATATAATTTTTAGACACACTAGGCCAATTGAACATCGATAAAAAAGAAACAAGTATGTAAAAAGGAGGTGATTTAAAAAAGGCTATGGATGTGGGGTATGGTTATGGTTTGAGGGGCTAAAAAAATAAAAATAAAAAATAAAAAATAAAATAAAATAATAATAATTTTTATGTAAGAAAGCCTCTGGTAGAGTGTATTTTTGTCCTAGAGTAAAATGATTGGCTATTTAAAAAACAAAAAGTATAGAACAAAAACAGAATGTCTGAGTAAGTCTTGATAATGGTTTAGGTA
>NW_007733740.1:43145-44571 GCF_000696425.1 Galeopterus variegatus | reverse complement strand
TCTCTTGCATCTCTTGCTCCTTTCCCATTCCCACTCCCCCCTCCAGGGTCTGCGTTGAATATCCCATGGGTCGGGACACTAAGTGATCTCAATAACTCTCTTAAAAGGCAGAGATTGACAAATTGAATATAGAAATATGACCAAATTGTATGCTGTGTATGAGGCACACTTTAAGCATAAAAACACAAGTACGTTAACAGTAAAGTTAGAAAATAATATACCATGCTAACACTATGCAAAACAAAGTGGCTGTGGTATAATAATATCAGAAAAAGTAGATGTGAGAGCAAAGAATATTGCCAGGTATAAAGACGGTCATTTTGTAATGATAAAGGGGACCATTAATCAATAGGACATAACACTAAACACATATGCACCTAATAATAGATCTTCAAAATACATGAAAAAACTGATAAAAACTTCAAGAAGTAGTTAAATCCATTATTGTGATTAGAAATTTCAATAACTGCATCCAAATAATTTACAAAGCAAGTAGACAGAAAACCAGAAAGGACCTAGAAAATTTGAACAACACTATCAAAAAACTTGATCTGATAGACATTTACAGAATCCTCTACCCAACAATAGCAGAATACACATTCTTTTCAAGGCATATGGAGCATTTACCAGATAGAATATATTCTGAATCTTATAACAAGTCTCAAAATAATTTTAGAGGGCAAGTCATAGAAGGTATTTTTTTCTGACAGCAACAGGGTGAAATAAATTAGAAATCAATAACAGAAATATTTCTGGAAAATCCATAAATATTTAAAAACTAAATAACATACATCTCTATAATCCATGAAGCAAAGAGTACATAAAAGGTGAAATTAGAAAGATGTTTGAATGAATGGAAAATGAAAACACAATATATAAAAATTTGTGGAATGTCACTACAGCACTAATTAGGGGGAAATTTATAATACTAGATACCTATATCAGAAAATGAAAAAGTTTTCAAATCAATGGCCTAATCTCTTACCATAAGAAACAAGAAAACAAAGAGTAAATTAAACCCAGAGTAAGCAGAGGAAAAATACGAGAAAGGTCAGAGTAGACATTAATAAAAGTAAACTGATAAACAATTGACAGAAATTGATGAAACCCAAATCTGGTCCCTTAGATCAATACAATTGTACTGATGAGAGATAGAGAGACTGTGTTCTTGCTTTCATGGTTTCTGAATATAAATCTGTTGCAATTCTTACATTTACCCCATTTGGTGATTCCTGAACTTCTTGGATCTGTGCTTGGTGTCTGGCATCAATTTTATAGAATTCTGAGTAATTATTTATTTTATTTTATTTTTTACAGTAATTTCTTTTAATTCTTAGCTTAAAAATATTTGCTTCTGGCTTCCTTCTCTGTATCAGAGTTTTCTCTCTTTTTTTTTTTTCTTTCTTAATTTTATTTTGTCGATATA
>NW_007733740.1:40933-42173 GCF_000696425.1 Galeopterus variegatus | reverse complement strand
CCCCCCCAGGAATGTCCTTTCCGTTTGCTTGTTGTAACAACTTCAAAAAAGTATAGTTGTTATATCTTCTTCCCCGCCCCCCCTGGTTTTTTTTTGTGTGTGTTTGTGGGTAACTTAATTTGTTTATTTTTTTAGCTCCCACCAATAAGTGAGAACATGTGGTATTTCTTTTTCTCTGTCTGACTCGTTTCACTTAATATTATTCTTTCAAGGTCCATCCATGTTGTTGCAAATGGCAGTATTTCATTCGTTTTTATAGCTGAGTAGTATTCCATTGTGTAGATATACCACATTTTCCGTATCCACTCATCCGATGATGGACATTTGGGCTGATTCCAACTCTTGGCTATTGTAAAGAGTGCTGCAATGAACATTGGGGAACAGGTATACCTTCAAGTTGATGCTTTCCTTTCCTCTGGGTATATTCCCAGCAGTGGGATAGCTGAGTCATATGGCAGAGCTATCTGCAATTGTTTGAGGACCTCCATACCATTTTCCATAGAGGCTGCACCATTTTGCAGTCCCACCAACAATGTATGAGAGTTCCTTTTTCTCCACAACCTCGCCAGCATTTATCGTTCAGAGTCTTTTGGATTTTAGCCTTCTTAACTGGGGTGAGATGGTATCTCAGTGTAGTTTTGATTTGCATTTCCCGGATGCTGAATGATGTTGAGCGTTTTTTCATATGTCTGTTGGCCATTTGTATATCTTCCTTAGAAAAATGCCTACTTAGCTCTCTTGCCCATTTTAACTTAGAGAAATGCCTATTTAGCTCTTTTGCCCATTTTTTAATTGGGTTGCTTGTTTTTTTCTTGTAAAGTTGTTTGAGTTCCTGGTATATTCTGGATATTAATCCTTTGTCAGATGTATATTTTGCAAATATTTTCTCCCACTCTGTTGGTTGTCTTTTAACTCTGTTAATTGTTTCTTTTGCTGTGCAGAAGCTCGTTAGTTTGATATAATCCCATTTGTTTATTTTTCCTTGGTTGCCCATGCTTTTGGGGTCATATTCATGAAGTTTGTGTCCAGTACTATTTCCTGAAGTGTCTCTCCTATGTTTTCTTTAAGAAGCTTTATTGTTTCAGGGTGTATATTTAATTCTTTAATCCATTTTGAGTTGACTTTGGTGTATGGTGAAAGGTATGGGTCTAGTTTCATTCTCCTACATATTGATATCCTGTTCTCCCAGCACCATTTGTTAAAGAGGCAGTCTCTTCCCCAGTGTATAGGCTTGGTGCCT
>NW_007733740.1:39849-40708 GCF_000696425.1 Galeopterus variegatus | reverse complement strand
AGCATTGCTTTGTAGTTCTCATTATAGAGATTTATCACATCCTTGGTTAACTCAATCCTAAGTATTTTATTTTTTGGTGGCTATTGTAAATTGGCAAGCTTTCTTGATTTCTCTTTCTTCATGTTCACTATTGGAGAATAGAAATGCTACTGATTTTTGTGTGTTGATTTTGTTCCCTGCTACTGTGCTGAAATCATTTATCAACTCCAAGAGTTTTCTTGTAGAGGCTTTAGGCTGTTCGATATATAGGATCATGTCATCTGCAAACAGGGACAGTTTGACTTCATCTTTTCCAATCTGGATGCCCTTTATTTCCTTCTCTTCTCTGATTGCTCTGGCTAGTACTTCCAACACTATGTTGAATAGGAGTGGTGAGAGTGGGCATCCTTGTCTGGTTCCTGTTCTTAAAGGAACCATACCATTCAGGATGATATTGGCAGTGGGTTTATCATATACGGCTTTAATTATGTTGAGATACTTTCCGTCCATACCTAATTTGTAGAGGGTCTTTGTCATGAATGAGTGTTGAATTTTATCAAATGCTTTTTCAGCATCTATAGAGATGATCATATGGTCCTTGTGTTTGATTTTATTAATATGGTGTATCACATTTATTGATTTGCATATGTTGAACCAACCTCACATCCCTGGAATGAATCCCACTTGATCGTGGTGAATAATTTTACGTATGTGTTGTTGTATTCTGATGCTAGTATTTTTTTGAGGATTTTTGCATCTATATTCATCAAGGATGTCAGCCTGTAGTTTTCTTTTTTGGTTATATCTTTACCTGGTTTTGGTATCAGGATGATGTTTGCTTCATAGAATGAGTTTGGGAGATTTGCGTCTGATTCAATCT
>NW_007733740.1:28116-38898 GCF_000696425.1 Galeopterus variegatus | reverse complement strand
AAAATACATGGGATAATTCCAATTTTTTTGAATTTGTTGAGACTTGATTTGTGACCTAATATGTGATCTCTCCTGGAAAATGATCCGTGTGCTGATGAAAAGAATGACTATTCTGAGGTTGTTGGATGGAATGTTCTGTAGATATCTGCCATGTCCAATTGGTCTAGAGTATTGTTTAGATCTTGTGTTTCTGTACTGATTCTTTGCCTATATGATCTGTCCAATATTCACAATGGGGTGTTCAGGTCCCCTGCTATTATGGTATTAGTGTCTATTTCCTTCTTTAGGTCTAATAGAGTTTGTTTTATAAATCTGGCTGCTCCAACATTGGGTGCATACATATTTATGATTGTTATGTCTTCTTGATGGATCAGTCCTTTTATCATTACATAGTGTCCCTCCTTGTCTCTTTTTATGGTTTTTAGTTTAAAGTCTACTTGTTCAGATATAAGAATAGCTACTGCAGCTCATTTTTCTTTTCTGTTTGCATGGTAAATCTTTTTCCATCCTTTCACTCTTAGTCTATGTGAGACTTTTTGGGTGAGGTGGGTCTCTTGAAGGCAGCATATAGTTGGGTCCTCCTTTTTAATCCCGTCAGCCAGTTTGTGTCTTTTGATTGGGGTATTCAAGCCTTTTACATTAAGAGTTGTTATTGAAATGTGTTGATTTATTCCTAGCATTTTATCGATTGTTGTTTGGTTGTCTTAGATGTCTTTTGTTCCTTGCTTTCTGATTTACTGTTTGTTTTCTGTGTTTGTTGGTTCCTTAGATAGCCTTTTTGTTTGTTTGTATTCTCTTCATGTATGCCATTTTCATTATACTAGTGGGTTTAGATTTTTCTTGGGTTTTTATGGCAGTGGTGGTTTTTTTTCAGGAACCAAACCCAGTACTCCCTTGAGAATTTCTTGTAAGGGTGGTCGTGTGGTGGTGAACTCCCGCAGTTTTTGTTTGTCTGAGAAATATACTATTTGCCCTTCATTTCAGAAGGATAGCCTTGCAGGATAGAGTATTCTTGGCTGGCAATCTCTGGCTTTTATTACCTTGAATATATCATCCCATTCCTTTCTGGCTTTTAGGGTTTGTGATGAAAAGTCTGATGTTAGCCTGATTGGGGCTCCCTTATAGGTGATTTGACACTTCTCTCTTGCAGCTTTTAAGATTCCCTCTGTCTTTGAGTTTTGCCAGTTTGACTATAACATGTCTTGGAGAAGACCTTTCTGGGTTGAATATGTTTGGAGATTGTTGAGCTTCCTGGATCTGAAGATCTGTGATTTTTTCCTATATCTGGGAAGTTTTCTGCCCCTATTTTGTTGAATATGTTTTCAATACATTCTCCTTTCCCCACCCCTTCTGGGATACCCATAACTCGAATATTTGAGTGCCTAAGGTTGTCTGATATCTCTCTCAGATTTTCTTCAATGCCTTTGATTCTTTTTTCTTTTTTGTCTGCTTGTGTTATTTCAAACAGCCCATCTTCAAGATCAGAGGTTCTCTCTTCAACTTTGGCAAGCCTGCTGGTTAAACTCTCTGTTGTGTATTTTATTTCACTGAATAACTTCTTCAGTTCAGCAAGTTCTGCTACATTTTTTTTCAGGGCATTGATTTCCTTGTACATTTCCTCTTTCAGATCCTGTATACTCTTCCTCGTTTCATCATGATGTCTAGCTGAGTTTTCTTGTATCTCATTCAGTTTCCTTAGAATTATCACTCAAAAATCCTTGTCAGTCATTTCAAGGGCTTCTTGTTCTATAGGGTCTAGAGCTTGAGATTTATTATCTTTGGGTGGTGTACTTTCTTGATTTTTCATATTTCTTGTGTCTTTTCTTTGATGTTTATTCATTGTGGCAGGGGGTTTCACAGTCGACAGGTTTGACACTATTGCCTGACTAAGATGTTGCTGGGGTGGCCAATTTGGTATGGCTACCTCAGTGACAACTCAGTTGGCCACTAGTGCCTTGCATGTGTGGTTACCTCAGGGCTTGGGCCTCTCCGGGGAGCCACCTCTCTTGTCCGCTTGGACTCTGCCGAGCTGCTGGGTGATGGGGCGGTACCGCAGGGTGTCGCACCTGCCGCTCCCGGTTCCTCCGCTGCTGCTGCTGCCGCCGGCACCACTGCCGCTGGCTCTGCTGCTGCTGACTCCACTGCCGCCGCTTCCCCCACTTCCGCCGCTACCACTGGTGCCGCTTACACCACTGCCTCTGCTGTCGCTGCTGCCACTGCTGCTGCCTCCGTCTCCTCCGCTGCTGCTGCTGCCGCCAGTTCCACTGCAGCTGCCACTGCCGCTGTTACCACTGGTGCCACTTCCACCACTGCCGCTGCTGTTGAGGGCACCTCTGCTGCTGCTGCCGCTGCCGCCAGCTCCTCCGCTGCTGCTGCTGCCACCAGCTCCACTGCCGGTGGTTCCTCTGCTGCTGCCGCTGCCACCACTGCCACTTCCTCGGGTGGGCACAGAGTTGCACGGTCACTGACTGCAAGCGGCGGCGGCTCCACCCTTTCTAGGGGCCTGCTCTGTGTTTAGGCTGGGGCAAGTCGCTACCTTTTCTTCTTTCCAAGTAGGCACTGTGATTTCTTCCAGTCCCTGGGACCCCTGAGTCTTGAGTTTTCACCGCTGCCACTGCCTTCAGACCTCCATAGTTTCAGAGGCTGGGAAGTCCGGAGCCCAGGGAAGACATCTGTTGAGAGCCTTGTTCTTGGTGGCGACTCTACTGCAATTCACCATGTCACATGGCAAGAGTTGCTTGGCAAGGGTCCTTTGCTTTCTTCTACTACTTTCATTTCCACTCAGTTACATTTGAGGTGACTATGAAGAAAAGTCCCATGATAGACCATCTATAAACTGGATGCCGGTAGCATGGCTCAGTACAAGTCCAAAGGCCTCAAAACCAGGGAAGTTGATGGTGTCCCTGGTGTAAGTCAGTTTCTGAGGCTGGGAAGTCCAAAGTCCATCTGGTAATGGTTACAGCAACCCAGAGGTCTCACATTGCAAGTTGGTGGAAATAGAAAGAGCAGAGAGCCAGAGTTTTCATTGTAAGTCCCTCCTCAGCCATATTGACTCCACCCACCGCTGTGCCTGAGTAATTATTTTTTCAAACATTTGTTTGGACTGACCCTCACTTTATTCTCATAGGATTACAATGAAATGCACATTAGACCATTTGATATTGTTCCACAGCTCCTACATGCTCTGTTGTTTTTGTTGTTGTTATTATTATTATTTGTGTTTAACTTTGGGTAATTTATCTAGACTTATCTTCCAGTTCACTGATTCTTCTTTCAGCTGTGTCGAGTCTACTGATGATCCCACTGAAGACATCCTTCATTCCTACCACAGGATTTTGCATTTTCAGCATTTTTGCTTGATCCTTTTTTATAGTTTCCATCTATTTTGCTAAAATCATGCATCTGATAGTGAATGTTGCCTACATTTTTCATTAGATCTTTATTATATTCATCACAGTTATTTAAAATTCCTTGTCAGTTTAAATATGTATCTCATGTGTCTAATTATGATGATTGCTTCTTCTCTCGGGAGTGTGTTGTTTTTCTTGCCCTTTTCTATGCCTCATCCTTTTTTGTTGAAAGTTGGAATCTTGTGTTTGGTAGTGAGGACTGTGGTAAATAATATTCATGGCTGGAAAGGGGGTGGAGTTAATATCACTGGGGATAAACTCCTTGGACAGGGGGTGGTGAGGGCTGGGTTTGAGTTTTGTTGTTGCTATGGTGACCCTCACATCACCACAGGCTCAAGTTCCTCTGGTGATACCTTGTGTTTGGGATGGAGATTTGCCAGGAGACTCTTATTTTCAGTGCCTGCTCCACCTTCAGCCTGAAGTCTCCCTTTGTGCTGTGTCTCAGACTCTGTCTCTTCCAAGTCACTCATTCCGTGATGTTTGTTTCACCGTTGGTGAGCACTGGTGGCTGGGGTTCAAGATAAAATCAAGACTGCACCTGGAATATGCCGTGTTAAACCTCAGATTTATTTCAGGTAATGCCTGGCCCATGCTCTGATTTTAACAAAAGGGCATCTAAGAACCTTAGGAAAGTCACCCTGTACAGCCCACAACCTAATGTGGATCTCGGAGTGGACGAGGTGATAGATCACACAGCAATCTC
Organism: Galeopterus variegatus; assembly: GCF_000696425.1. Taxonomy (NCBI): domain Eukaryota; kingdom Metazoa; phylum Chordata; class Mammalia; order Dermoptera; family Cynocephalidae; genus Galeopterus; species Galeopterus variegatus. Next base: position 34,785 of record NW_007733740.1, on the reverse strand, counting down.
CAGAAGATATTTGTGGAAATGACTTTATTCTAATTCTCTATAATTTGATACATAGAACAGCTGCAAAGATATTCAAGCAGTTTTTATCAGCTTAGAGAGAAAACGTGAATTGGTCGCTTTCTTATCAAACAGAGAGATTGTGTAGATCATGATGCTCATCATGTGTTTGTTGAACAAAGTTACTTGGTCGCCTCTTTCTTGTATTAATGTTTCTGTTGCTTATAACAAAATACCAGGAACTGGGTGATTTACGAAAAAATAAAAAGGAAATTATTTCGTACTGTTTCTGAATTTGGGAAGACCAAATTCCATCTGGTGGTGGCAACAGTGACCCAGGCATCTCACATTGCGAGGTGGTGGCAGCAGAGAGAGCAGAGAGAGAGATGGACTGTCCTCTCCTCTTGTTTTCAAGCCCTCAGAGCCACGCCCCTGACCACGTGTCTAGTCCATTCCCCACCACAGTCCTACAATCCATCCACCTGTTCAAGGCTCCACCTTTGAATCACCATGATAGGATTTCCCACCCTCTTAACAATCACATTGGGGCCCGAGTTTCTAATACATAAACCTTAGGGGACACCATTCAAGCCTCAGTAAGATGGGGGGACATAATTCGATCCACTACTCCTCTTATCTCTGACTCTTTTTCTCTAGAGTGGACGAAGGCCCATTTCTTGGCTCTGCACTGTCATGAGGCTCATGGACGAACTTCCTGCAGTCCACAGCTCAGCAGGGCTCAGTCCCCTCCCTGTCACCTGCCTTCCTGAGGACCTTCCCTTCCTGGGGACCAGTCCTACCTTTTCACTGACACCCCAGTCGACACTCCCTGAATAGCCCCTTCAGGAGGCTCCCAGGGCTACAGGGGTATAGTCCTTCCTCGGTCCGTTACTGTCCCCCAACCCTCCTGGGAGGACTCCTCCTCACTTCCTGCCTTGAGAGATGGTAAAGGGAGGCACAAAGGTGGCAGGCACCTGGCCTGCTGTGGCAGAGTCACCTGCACAGAAAACCTGGCCTGTTGCTGCCCCAGCAGGGCACTTGCCTTGTTCCCCCCAGGGCCTCAGAGTCAGTGCCCTGAGTCTAGGTCTTGAGCCCACAAGCTGCTCCAGAAGGAGACTGGGGGCCCCAGGAGGATGCAGGGACTCACAATGGCATCTTTGTGCACCTCAGGCCCAAGGTTTGCATCATGCCCCGCCCTGCCATACTCTCTCTATAACCCCTGGGGAGTTGCCTTGTGTGACCCAGTAATTAACCACAGGAAATGCTATTCAGGGTTCTCTGGCCTCCCAGGTGGAAGGGGCAGGGCCAGTGCCATTTCAGGCTAGACTCAAATAGGCAGTTCCAAGCCTCTAAGGGCCACAGGGAAAGGCTCTGTGTCCCCTGTCTCTGTTAATCTTCTCCCAGTGACAGGAAGGATTCCCACCCACTACTGAATCTCAGAGAGGATGGCTTGTTCCTCTGGACCCCTTGGTCAATCACTCCTGAATTAGACTCCACGATGCCACCCATTCTTAGAGGCACCTGGACACGTGCAGGTCTTTTAGGGACACCTGTGGGGCCCGAGGGGCACAAGTGTACAGCTCAGCTGAGGTGGAGCTGGGAGAGGAACGTACTGATGGGCACTGGCCTGCCAGGATGGTGACATGGTGACCTGCTGGCAGGGCTTCTCCAGCACACAAATTTGATAGGAGTATCATAAAATCATCTAATGTTTCATAAACAAAATATTTTTATCCACCCCTCAATCACTTAAAATCCCGAAAGGAAAATATCCGGGTTCGAGTGTTAGAAAGGACGTCAGAGCAGTGTGTGGGGCTGCAGCCACAGACCCCTGGGAGGCAGGACCAGAATTTGGCCCTTGGCTCAGGGCCGTCAGTGCTGCTTCCACGGCTGGAGATAAGCCCAGTGTGGGGTCAGGAGCCGGCAGGAGTGGGCTGACTCTGTGGACTCCCTCTGACTGGTGGGTGAGGCCTGGGGTCTCCAGCCACAGACTCTGGGCCTCTTGCTTCTGTCCTCTCTGGATGTGGGTGAAAGGAGCCCCAAGGCCACCTGTGGGACAGTAGGAGTCTGGAATCACACTGTCCAGCTGCACTGGGGTTGTGCCCTCCTTGGGGTTTAGACACAGGCGTCCATGGCCGCAGACCATAGGGACAGCCATAACCAGAGGAGGACTCTTGCAGGGGATTACTCCACAGATGGGCTGAGTGTCACAGGAAGGAGACCTTGGCCACTGAAGGACAGGTGCTGAGAACAGGTGACTTTGAAATTCAACAAAGACAGCATCAGGCCCTATGCGGTCCAACATTCTGCTGCCAGGCACCCTCTCTGTGTCATGCAGCATGTGCCAGTCCACGCTGCTGTGACCCACAGCCCCGAAACCTCATCCTCCTACAGCCTCAGCCTCCTTCTGTCTACAGGATATTGTCTAAGAATTTATGAATGAGATAGAAATAAAACACTTGTATTTCACAGGACCAAAGTCCTTAGCACAGAAGGTCAAAGCCTGTAGCTTAGAAGACCGAAGCCTGTGGTTTAGGAGGCCAAAGCCTCTGGTATAGGGGGACAAAGCCCAACTCTTTAGGAAAACGTGTAGAATGCGAAGATTGAGAAAGAGCAGAAAACTTTCACAGGACTAAAGTCTTTGATGTTGATAAGAGAATTGAAGCGGAGCGAAAAGTGATTGTTCTTGGGGGCAGTTGCCCTTCGTTCAGCTAAACCTAAATGATGGGAACATATGAGAGTTAAAACCTTCGAGGACATTCTGCTAGATTATTTAGCACCTGGGGGACATTGCACATATCGCCCTCAGCTGTTTCCTTGAGTATCGCAGGGAGTTGGGTGATTTGGCGACTGTCTCATTGTTTCTCTTTGTACATCACGTAGCTTAGATTTTTGACTCCTTTTGATGGTAAATTGCGTGAACTATTTTAAACTATACCTGCTTTAATGCAGATTGCCATGTGGCCAGTCTGCTTATGTCCACACTATGATTGACATCAGCTTTTCTTCTGTAACTTTCTTGTCCTTACAGTAAAACCTGGAACAAAAACTGACTTGTGGCTGTGCCGGGCTCTCTTCTCTTGAAGAAGCTGCCCTTGGTGCAGAGCCTTCGGGCTTCTCACTGCTCTTAAACATTTGGGCTCTGAGTAACCTTTTGCATCTCCTTCACTCTGTGGGAGGTGACACTTCTGGTTCCCGTGAAGTCACCAAGGGCCTGGATGCACAAGCAGCGGTTCTCTGTAGGGGAACCCATGTTGTGTCAGGTTCCTGTGGCTGCTGAAACAAGTGACCACAAATGCAGCCACTGCAACAACACAAACCCGCCATGTCCCAGCTACCCACGGCGTGGGCTGGCTGCATTCCTAAGGGCTCAGCGCTGGTGTAGTCATGCCGACCTTCCTGCCTCGAGCTGCATTCGTATTCTGCAACTGTGCTGTCTTAAATAAAATAAGCGCAGCGTGTGAATGAGGTAACCACAGATGAGAAACCCATCATCTAGTGACATGTTACCACGATTCTTCCTGTTGGTCTGTTAAAGAGTAAATTCAATAGATTGAGTGTTTTTTTTTTTTCCTCTTTGGCAGATGGCTGGTACAAAATGGATTAATTTTGGAGTGTTAAACCAATTTCCCATTCCTGGGATAAACCCCACTTGTTGATAATGTATTACGCATTACATATATTGCTGGATTTGATTTACTTATATTTTATGGAGAATTTTGTCTCTATGCTCATGTGGAGTATTTTTCTGTAATTTTTTCCCCAAAATATCCTTGTCACATTTTTCTATTAGTGTTATTCTGACCTCGTGGAAAAATAAACATACAACAAAAACAAACAGAAATCCTGCAACCTGCTCATCTACGGTTGAAATTTCTAAAAATTGGTATAATTTCTTCCTTAGTTGAACTTACCAGTGAAGTTACTCAAGGGAAGATTTTTAATTATAAGATTCAATTCTTTAATAAACAGTTTGTGTATCTTTTAAGGACTTCGTTCATCTCACTGAAGTTGTCAAATTTATTTTCATAAAGTTGTTCATAATATTCCCTTGTTATTCTTTTACTCTCTAATACCATTTCTGGGGATATTCACGTTAATTCCTGACATTATTATTTGGCGTTTTCTTTTCTATACTTGGTCATCTTTACTAGGGTTTATCAATATTGTTAATTTTTCTAAAGATTCAACTTTTGACTTTGTTGATTTTCTACCTTTCTGATTTCTGCCTCATTGGTGTTTACTCTTTGTTATTTCTTTTTCTAAAAATAATTCGCATATAATGTTTTCTATCTATCTTAAGTTGGAACTTGAGAACGTTGATTTTAAGTCTGTCTTCTCTAAACTACCATTTAAAGCTACACATTCCCTCTATCTTAGCTGCTATAGCTACACCTCACACAGTTTCATATGCTGTGTCTGTGTTTTTATTATCATTTCAAAATACTTTCTAATGTGTTAGTTAGAAAATAGTTACCTAAATTCCAAACATTTGTGAATTTCCCTGTTATCATATTATTATTGACTCCGAATCTATTTCCTCTGTGACTATTTAATTTTAATTCTATAAACTATATGAACTTGTTCTGATCCCTCAGTTGTGGACTATGCTGGAGATTCATATCACATGTGCACTTGAAGACAATGTGTTGTGTAAGTATAAATTTGGTTAATTGATGTTCTCCACATTTTATATATATATAAATATATTTTTGTCTCAACAGTATCTTTTGTATAGCAGAAATGCTTAACGTTGATGGAGTCCAATTCACTAATTTTCCTTTACTGAGTTTACCTTCTGGTGCTGGACTTGACAACCCTTTGCCTAAGTCCAGGCCATGACAGTCTCTCCTTTGTGTTCTAAGTGTGGCGTCGAGTGACAGTACATGCAGACTGTGAACAATTCTGAAAGGGTGTTGAATTTTGTCAAATGCCTTTTCTGCATTGATTGATATAATCATGTAATTTTTCTTTTTAACCTATTAATATGGCTGGTTTTTGAATATTGAACCTTTTTTTTTTTTTATCCCTGAAATAAGCTCCTTTTGGTCACGGTGTATAATTCTTTGTATATATTACTATTTGCAAATATTTTGTCAAGGATTTTTGTGTCTACATTTATGAGGGATGCTGTTCTGCAGCTGTTTTTCATGTGTTGTCTGTCTTGTCTGGTTGGAAAGTGTTTTCTTCTCTTCTGTTTCCTATAAGAGATTATGGAGAGTTGGTGTTATTTCTTCTTTAAACACATAGTGGAATTTTCCAGTGAAACCATGTGGACATGGAAAACTCTTTTTGGAAATTTTTAAAATCGAAATTCTAACATTCTTGGTAGGCATAGGGCTATTAAAGTTGTTTATTTTATATTGGGTTTGTGTTTTTTGTCTTTTAGAAAATAGTTTATTTCACCTATTTTGTCAAATTTATGCATGTAGTTCTGTTCATAGTATACCCTTATTACTCTTTGATGTCCACAAGGTGTGTAGTTACAGTCTGTGTTTTTACTCCAGATGCTGGTAATTTGTGCCTTCTTTCTTTCTTTCTTTCTCAGCCTTTCAAGAAGTGTCTCAATTTTATTAATGTTTTCTAAAAACCAGTCCTTTGTTTCATTATCTTTCTGTTTCAATTTCATTGATTTCTGTTCCTGTCTTAACTCTTTTTATATACTAGGGTCATGAAGTTTGAACTTAGATGATTGATTTTAGATATTTCTTCTTTTCTAATGTATGCATTCAGTGCTATAAATGTTCCTCTCAGAAGCCATGTATCTGTGTCCCACAGATTTTAATATGTCATGTATTTTCATTCTAACTCAGTTCAGTGTGTCTTTAAATCTGCCTTGAAACTTCCTTTTTGCACCATGGATTGTTTAGAAGTGTGTTGTTTAGTTTCTAAGCATCTGGAGAAAGATTATCCATTGTCTTTCTGGCATTGATTTCTAATTCAATTCACTGTGGTCAGAGAACACACTCCATGTGATTTAATTTTTTACATTTGTTGAGGTTCACTTTATGATCCAGGATATACTCTATCTTGGTTTATGTTTTGTGGGTACTTGAAAAGAACATGTGCAGTGCTGTTGTTGCAAAAAGCATTTTAGAAATGTCAATTAGAATATGTCAGTTGATGACGTGGTTGAGTAGTTTGAGGTGCCTAGTGGATTTTTGGGTAGATTTTGGCAGCTGTTGAGAGAAGGGTGATGAAGTCTGCAACAGTAAGTGTGGACTTGTCTATTTCTTCTTTTATTTCTATCAGGTTTGGTTCACATATTATGCAGCTCTATTTTTTGGTGCATACACATTTAAGTTTGCTATCTTGTTTGTGGAATGGCTCATCTACTATTATATAATATCCCTCTCTAGCTGTGCTAAGTCTTTTTTGGATATTTTATCTGACTTTAAAAATATTTCTGCTTCCTTTCAATTAATATTTACATAGTATATCTTTTTCCATACTTTTACTTCCAACTTGCCTCTATTGTTATATTTGAAGTAAGTTTCTCATAGACAGCATACAGTTGTATCATCATTTACAATCTGTTCAGCTAGTCTCTGTCTGGCATGGTCCATGCCATGGCAGAGTCCTGAAAAGTTTAGCTTCAGCTGTGCTCTCCGAGTTGAAAAGGATGCCGAAGGGAGAGCTGCTGGCAGGGCCACGGCTACAAGCACTTGCTTT
>NW_007733740.1:6630-27454 GCF_000696425.1 Galeopterus variegatus | reverse complement strand
CCCACCATCTGGGTAAATGGTTACATGGGATATAAAATGAGAAAGGGAAAAATTTGGTACCATCTCAGGAGATGTCCAAAGTATGATCTAAGTTGGCAAACGTCATTTACTGGAGATTGTATTAATGGCAAGAGAATGGTTAGCATTAATAAGAAATTATATGATTGGGACAAATTAGGTATATGGGAATGAAACTGTAGAAGCCCCTTTACTTGGTGGTGTCCAGTTTTAATAAATCATTAAAAATCATTTATTGGGATAAAAATATATGCTGTAAAATTATTAAACCTACAAAATTAGATCTTAGGAGAATAAGAGAGTACACCTAGTTTTGTGAGGGATGGTGTTGTGCACAAGGACACTTTAACATTTAGATCAAGATTACATGGCCACAGCCAATGCATAACCTCAAAATGTGCATGCTAATGCTGCTCAAATATCTATTGTTCCTTTTCATTCCATTAGAACATAAAATCATTAGATCCCCATTAGAATTTAAATGTTAGCATTGTTCCTTTTAGCAAATTTGTACTTACATTTAACAATAGTCATAGGTCATATGATAGTATTATCTATCACTTTGTAACCGCAATAGCTGCCACACTGTTAATAGAGTAGATATTAACCACAGCTTGCCAACAGGAAAAGATCACAGGTTAACTTCAGGACAATGAGAGGATGGTCCCAATCTGATAACCTGATACCAAAAGGAGGAAGCATGAGCTAATCACCTGAGACGTGCTGATGAAGGGAAAAAACTGGCTTCCCCCGTCCTTTTGAATTATTGACTCAAGCTTGCTGATGTAATAAAAATAGTACCCCAAGCCCCCCTACAGAGCTGTAAATTTAAATAAATGGCATTGTTTCATGCTCTACTAGGGTCCAGCCCCAAAGCGCTGACAGCCTGCAGAGAGAGAACGTGCATAGTGATGCACTGAGGTCTCCATCCGTGTTTTTTATTTTCGCCAACCCTCTCCATCCCTTTTTGGGTACCCACCCCTCACTGAAGCTGGACTTTGGCAACTGTTTTCTAATAGGTACATTTAGACCATTTGCCTTTGATATAATGATTAATTTGCTAGGTCTGGTATTACTTTTCTAGGGCTGTGGTAATATCGTACCACAAATGGGTGGCTTAAAGCATAGAAATTCATTCTCTCACACTTCTGGCAGCCAGAAGTCTGAGATCAAGTGAGATTTGGAAGGTAGGAAATCCAATAAAAGGTATGTTAATGAGAAAGTTATTATCATGGGCAACTATATCTCAGTTCTGACAAATGGGGGGAAATATGTTGGATTTTCCCACCACAAAGGAAGAGCCCAGGCTATTTATCCAATCAATAGCTATCCGTATTGACTGGGTGGGTTGATTCTCCTGCACATCTGGCTTTCACCAGTGCATGGCAGGGGAAACACATAAAAGAGGATGCAGGCACTTGAGGCATGAAGCAGTGAATCTGTCACTATGCCAGGAAATGTCTATGACAGCTGCAGGTGGGCTGAGAGGGTTGGTGATCAACAGCTTCAACCACAGTCCACCCCTTGCACTGCACTGACCTGCTCATGCTCCAAATTGAGTCCACTCAATAGGGTGGCCAGCCACAGACTCTAAAATATAATTAAAATAGATGGCTAGTTACACAAGCTACAGTCCCCACTGTCCAGTTGGAATTGCAGCCTTCACTGTTATGCATCTTAATCCAGCTACCTCACGCCTTCTAGATGCACCTCAATCTCAGCCAGCCTGCCTACTGGCTGGGTATTTGTTTGGTGGGTCCTTCAAAACCTTCTATACCCAAATGGTGAGTAGAGGAAGGTACTCTCCCCTGCAGTGAGGCACCTAGGAATTAGCAGCACTGAAAAGCTGTGACCACCATGATATTCAGGAGCAAGGGTAGTGAGCAATGTCACCAGAAGTGGTGAGAGCTCATGCTGTGGAGTTGGGACAGCCCAACAGGGACCACCATCAGAAAGGAACACAGGCATTCAGGGAGGTGCATCAGGCCACAGAGCAATGGGGCAGGATATCTCTCCCTTACCAGTGCTGACCCCAATCTCCTACCCTACTATCTCCTGATGGCATCTACCCTCTGCTGACCCTGACCTCCTGCCCTACCATCTATTGATGGTGTCTGCAAAACTTCAATCCAACCAGAATCTAAGAAGAACACAGCTGGAAACCCCTTAGAGGTCAGCAATGGGTGGGTAAGATGGGTGGGCCATGGGAGGCACCTGGACATGGTCATTCATACTGAGCACAGGATCTATGGTTGGCAGCCCTGTTCCCCCAGTCGTCTGCCCGTGTTGTTCCAGTGTCTTTTGGAAGGGGTGAATTCCATGTGCCAACATTGTAAAGTGCTCATGGCAGTGATTCATAAATAACAAGTTAAATACCATATGACTGGGGTCCATTCAACCAGAACATGGAAAAGAAAATATTCCTTGTGACATGAAGGCTCCAGCCTGGTCACTGATCTCTGGTCCTAAAAGAGCACAGGCCCTGCCCTGAGCCACCCAGGGAGGATAGCCTTTGTGTCCAGCATTACCTCCCACACAGGGTCCAGCACTCGATCATGCCAGCACCTTCAGGACAGCCCCCGGTCTACATCAGAGAGTGCTTATTATGGTTATTTAGTGAGTCCCTGGGGCACCCAATCTTGGGAGAGAGAGACACAATGACACCATTGTGCAGCCCCAGCACCTTCCTAGAGTGTCTGGGTCAACGCTGGGTCTCACAGCAGATGACGTAGGCCCGGGAACTGCAGGGTCAGGTGGTGGAAGGCAATGTGCTTGCTCAGGAGGTGGCCAGGGCCACAGCCAACAGAGCTGGTTGCCCAGAGGAGCTCAGCTGTGAACTGAACACAGGCCAGCTAATGGCATGTGTGCCTCATGTGCCCATTTACCGAGAGGGTAGGAGACACGAGGCCTGCCTTGGGGGAACCTGGGCTATCAAACGCAATGACAGAGATGAAAGCCCTGGGGAGGTCGAGGCTCTCAGTCTAGAGGAATTAAAGTTATGGAGATGCACAGGTGTGTATTCGTGGCAGGTGATGTACCACCTGCTCCCTGAATATCAACCCCGGTGGGAAGGTGGGAGGAAGCCAGCACTGACGGAGCCTGGTTCAAGTCAGGGAAGCTGGGGACTCCCTGCATTGTCTTCACAGGTCTTCATGATGATCTCCAGTAATGGAGGGATAGGTCCCCTTGTGGGAGAAGAATCCTCTGAGGCTGGCAGAGATTAAGTAATTTGCTTTATTTCTTTAGGGGGAAATATACAATGACCACCGACAAGTGGCCGGTCCTCTCCCTGCAGCCACGAGAATTGTGTGAATGACGGGAATGAAGCCTCTACATTCGGGAAGTTAAATTCCAGCAGCAGAGATGGGCCGTGAGCACGTGTAGGAATGAACGGACAAGGTGACCCTGGAGTGACAAGTGCTCTAGAGAGCCTACCCAGGCGTGGAACATGGCACGGAGTGGGCAGGAGGCCCCCCTCTGCAGCTTGAAGTGCCCCGCGGTGCCCCCACAAACCCACTCCGATGAGTCCCCTGTGGACGGCTCACCTGTGAGTGCACACCTGAGGTGGTGCCAACACCGGATGACATTATGCATCTTTTATTCTCTGTGTGACACTTAATTGTTACTCATCAGATCCCAATGACACCGACGTTCCACCTTCCCGGATGCAAAGTTGGCCACCACTGATGGGGGCGGGACGTGGGTTGTGCCAATTGCTCACGGCCGCCAGCCAAGGGGCTATAAGGGGCGTTGTGCAAGGAGCCGGCACAGCCTCCTCCAGACACCTCAGGTGACCAGCCGGTGGCCGTGACCACAGATCACTGGAGATGGAGACCCTGTTTCTGACCGTTGTGCTGGGTCTGGTCGCTGCCCTGCAGGCCCAGGACCCCCTGTCCTTCACCTCGGAGGAGCAGGATGTGAGGCTGGGCCGGTGGGTGGGTGTAGGAGAAAGGCCGTGGGGCCTGTTTTAGGAGACATCATTTAAGGCTGGGGTTCCGACCCTGCGCTCCTTGTCTGGAGCGGTCAGAGGACGGACAGGGCATTCTGTTATTCTGCCAGCAGACACGGCACCTCCGGGGGCACAGGGCTGGAGCAGGGCAGCAGGTTTGGCTCAGGGGTCCTACTGCACTGACACCCAGAGCCAAAGGCCTTGCAGGGCAGGGTCCTCTGGAGTGAGGGCGCACCCGGTACCGGGCCCAGTCCCAGCAGAAAGTGGTTCCGTGGGGTGGCAGACACCTTCTGCCTCCATTGGGGGCCTGGGGTCACGAGTTCTGGGCTTGCACTTACTGAGCACAGAGGTGCGGATGTGCGGGAACCCCGCCGGCCTTTGGGGGCTGCAGCCGGGGCCCCGGGGTGTGTGGTCACGGCTGCAGCCCATGTGCAGGGGACATAGAGGAGAGTCTGGGCTGGGCCTGAGGAGGACGCACGCCTTGGCCTGTTTCAGCTCACAGGGACCTGGTACGTGAAGGCCGTAGTGACTGGCAAGGAACTGCTGGAGGGGAAGAGGCCCAGCAAGGTGTCCCCTGTGACAGTGACAGCCCTGGAAGGTGGGGACTTGGAGGTCACATTCACCATCATGTGAGTGTCACACGCCACCAGCCCATGAGGCCCTCTTATCTCCCCTCCCCTGTCTAAGTTTTGGGTGTTGGTGTAAAAAGCCCCCCGACATTGAGCGGAATCGTTCCCAGGTGGCATCCTAGAGCTCAGCTGGGGGGGACATTATCAGGCTCACAGGGTCAGGGTCGATGTGCCAGGTGAGCTGAGGCTGGCTCAGGTGTGTCTCAGAGTCACTGCCACATGACTCCTATTTTCCAGGAAGGAGGGTCAGTGCCACCAGAAGAAAATACTGATGCAGAAAACCGAGGAGCCGGGCAAATACAGCACCTGTGAGTCCCGGGCGGATGTCCCCAGCCCACCTGCGGGGCAGGGCATCTCCTGCACAGTCTTTCTGGCTGAGGGTCCCGGCCTCATCCACCTCCCAGGAGGGGCTGAGCTCTCCCTCCCAGGATCTTGTGGCCCTGACCTGAGACACCAGGTGTGACAGGTTGAGTATCAGGGAATCTTAGTTGGATGAGCAAGCTCTGGCCTCTGGTGACTCTGTGGCTTGGGTGGGGACCTTTCTGGGAGGGGGCTCCTCCCCCAGTGTCGAGGTCCATGGCTGAGGGGAACGGCAAGGCCGGGGCTCAGGCTGGCTGGCTGCCTGGTGACTGACAAAACATTCCAGAGTGCTCCTTAATGAGGTCTCTGGTGCTTTCTCCAAAAGGAAGACACTAAAGTTCTATTTTCTCTGTCGTCCACAGTTGGGGGCAAGAAGCTCATGTATCTACAAGAGCTGCCAGTCAAGGACCATGACATCTGGTACTGCACAGACCACGGCCACGGGAAACGGCACCTCATCGGAAATCTCATGGGTGACTGGCCCTGGAGACCTGCATCTCCCACCCCCACGTCCCTCTTTTCAGAAGCCAGTGGAACCAGCATCAGTCACGTGCTTGGGGGTCATAGAAAGCCCCCTGTACTGGCCTTTCTGTGCTTGGTTCCCTGTGCTGCCCAGTGGCCAACCCAAGCTCCCCAAGTGGTTACCAGGCAGCCTGGGTGAGGCTTGTCTGGGAGAGGGCCAGACATGACCCTCGGTGACCTGACCTCTCACGAGGGTGTTCACAGCTGCCGAGCGCTGCTTCCTGGGGTCTTGGGTGTCAGAGGGAGTGACAGTGGCCTCCGTGGGGCAGGGACCGTCCAGGAGTGAGGGCAGCCAGTGCCTTCAGGATGCAAGGTCATTTCAGGTCAGGGGCATGACCCAACAGGGCAGCTTCCAGAGCCTCCTGGGTCCCCCGAGTTTGCTCAGTGTCTTGGGGTGTCTCCACTGCTCTTCTGGGGCTCTGTCAGCTGGGCATCAGCCATCTCTTCTGTCCCCTGTACCCACCCCAGAGCTCTACATCCACTCTCTGGCCTCCCCACCTGCCCACGGCCACCCCACGGTGAAGCCCCCGATGCAGGGTGGTGGCCGTCTCCTCATGGCATCGGCTTCCTGCAGAGCCGTGCAGCCGTCCCCCACTCGGCTCACCTGCCCAACTCTCCCACAGGTAGGAGTCCCGACGTGAACCCAGATGCCCTGGAAGAATTTAAGAAATTTGTACATTACAAGGGATTCCTGGAGGACAACATTTTCACACCCACGCAGATGGGTGAGAGGACAGCTCTGACCACATCCCCCTCATGTCCCCCTCTCCCCTCTGTGGGGGAAATGGCATCACAGTGATGTGTCACAGGGGTGCGAAGGCCCTGACTTGGGACTTGGTTGTCAACGGTCTGAGCTGTGGACAGTGATGGGGTCTGGGCTGGTGACCAGGGCGTCCTCTCACCTCTGGGTTTTCTTGGTTTCTACAGAAAGCTGCGTTCCCCAGGGAGATTAGGGTAAGTTACACTTTGGGAGAATGTTGGAAAAGCCCAGAGTGCTGAGTTCATGGAGTTCGAAGGTCCATCTGCTCTGTCCCCATCCCATAACACCCAGGCGGGAGAGACCCTGTCTAAGCCAGGCAAAGGCTGTCATCTCAGGGGTCTGACCTGAGTGTGATTCCTTGGACACGTGGGGAGACCCTTCCTTTAACTGTGCCCTGCACCCTGCTGACCAGGGAGGTCCTATGGGGTCTTTCACAGAACAGGCATTGTAGTGGGCTCCCTCCCATGTCAGCTCAACACCTGGTCTCCACTCGGTCCAATCCCCCAGCCTGCACACCCACCGAGGATGCCCAGGGCCGGCCTGCTCGTTAGATGGGCCGGGATGGCTCTCAAGCCTCCTGGCCAGGCAGTGACTGAATGTGGCTCCTGTGGCAGCCCCTGCCCCTGCCCACCACTCCCACTGTGACCTCACTGACCTCTGTTCCTCTTCCTATCACAGCAGCCACCATGGCTGCACCTCCGGAGCCCGCCCTGCTGCCGGACACAGAGCCCCACCCCCACCTGGACCAGCCTCTGCCACAGCAGCACCCCCGCTCCCCCCACCTGACTCCAAATAAAGAGCTTCAGCAGCAGCCCTGGGCTCGGCCTGTCTGTAAAGGGGCCCTTGGTGTTGGCTCCCTGGAGGTCTGTTGGGAAAAAGGGGGGAGATACATCCACAGGGGAAGTTAGGGAGATCTTGGGGCTACCAGGGCCCACACCCCAAGGGGCATGGCATCCGACAGGCCTGTAGGGAAGTGGGTTGTCCTGGAGGCCCATCAGGGCAGCTCAGTGTCAGGGTCCACCTGCCGAGCTTCAGAGCCAACACTTGTGTGGCTTGGGTTCAGCTGGGCACGGGGTGTGACCCTTGGTAGGAGCACTTGGGAAGCCACCAGGGAGGGCAAGGTGGTAAGACAGTAGCTGGGCTGCCAACGGGGGCTCAGTGGGGTCCCCTGACACCTTTGCCTGGTCCCACTTGGAGCAGCCTGGGCATGTGGCAGGACTGGAGGGAGGGGGCCTGTGCCTCCCTCTCCAGCCCCAGCAAGACAGAGCCAGCCTTGGCCCCGGAGATCCCCGTCCCCACGCTGGCCTTCCCCGTGGTGGCTCCAGGGGCCAGGGCCTGTGCTGGTGACACCGGGCCATAGGAACGTGGGGGGGCAACCACGTGACGGAGGTGAGGCCACGGCACCGCGGATGACAAGCAGAGCCCCAGAAACCACAAATCCACATGGGACCAGGGGTCCCAAAGGACAAACCTGCCAGGTGTTGATCTTTCCCTGCGGGGTCACCAACTGTTCCCAGAAGGGACCCAACTGCTCTCCTTCCTTCTCCCGCTGGGACCTGGTTTTCAGCGGCGGCCATGGCTGGTCCTCAAATGGAGCTGATCCATCCAGCGGGAGCCAAGCGGAGCCTGAGACAGAGCTGGGCCTCCTGGGCACAAGGTGAAGAGGGTGAGTCCCGGCCCTACACTCCGTGCCCCAAAGAAAGTTCTAGACGATTAAAGACTGCTGTGCAAAACCGCGAGAAAATTGGCAAGAACATTGAACTGATCAGGGGGTGGAGAAGGATTTTTGAAGCATCTGAGGCACTACTGACCCTGTGACCTCCTGGGTGACTANCAGCAGCAGCCCTGGGCTCGGCCTGTCTGTAAAGGGGGCCTTGGTGTTGGCTCCCTGGAGGTCTGTTGGGAAAAAGGGGGGAGATACATCCACAGGGGAAGTTAGGCAGATCTTGGGGCCACCAGGGCCCACTCCCCAAGGGGCATGGCATCCGACAGGCCTGTAGGGATGCGGGTTGTCCTGAAGGCCCATCAGGGCAGCTCAGTGTCAGGGTCCACCTGCCGAGCTACAGAGCCAACACTTGTGGGGCTTGGTTTCAACTGGGCATGGGGTGGGGCACTTGGCAGGAGCACTTGGGTAGTCATCAGGGAGGGCAGGGGTGGGAAGACAGTAGGTGGGATGCCAACAGGGGTTCAGTGGGGTCCACTGACACCTCTGCCTGGTCCCACTTAGAGCAGCCTGGGCATGTGGCAGGACTGCAGGGAGGGGGCCTGTGCTTCCCTCTCCAGCCCCAGCAAGACAGAGCCGGCCTTGGCCACGGCAATCCCCGTCCCCACGCTGTCCTTCCCCATGGTAGCTCCAGGGGCCAGGGCCTGTGCTGGTGACACCGGGCAATAGGAACGTGGGGGGCAACCATGGTGAGGGAGGTGAGGCCACGGCACCGCGGATGACAAGCACAGCCCTAGAAACCACAAATCCACATGGGACCAGAGGTCCCAAAGGACAAACCTGTCAGGTGTTGATCTTACCCTGCGGGGCCACCGACTGTCCCCAGAGGGGACCCATCTGCTCTCCTTCCTTCTCCCGCTGGGACCTGGTTTTCAGCGGCGGCCATGGCTGGTCCTGAAATGGAGCTGATCCATCCAGTGGGAGCCAGGCGAAGCCCCCGGCAGAGCTGGGCCTCCTGGGCACAAGGTGAAGAGGGTGAGCCCCGGTCCTACACTCTGTGCCCCAAAGTAAGTTCCAGAAGGTTAAAGACAGCTGTGCAGAACCGTGAGAAAATTGGCAAGAACATTGAACTGATCAGGGGGTGGAGAAGGATTTTTGAAGCATCTGAGGCACTACTGACCCTGTGACCTGGGTGACTAAAGCACATGTTGACGGGGCGGTAGTCGAGACTGTCAGGAAGCCCCGGCTGTGCGCTGGGACCGACACACGCGGTGCACGGGAGCCTCAGCCAGGCCGGGGAGACGGGCGGACGCTCCTGCGGGACTGTGGCAGCAGCACTCGGAGGGGCAGCGCGACACTGGGTGCGGGAGACGCCACCCTGCGGGAACGCTTTCTAACTAAAGACTTATGTCACCGTATGATAAGGTTGATGTTTTCGTTTGGTGCAGATCCATGAACTTTACCACATGCATAAATTGATGTCACCGCCACAGTCGAGACACAGAACAGTTTTGTCACCACAGAACACGTCCTCGTGTTGTCCATTTACAGTCGTACACTCCCCCACCCCGGCACTACTGAGACGTCCATCAGTCCAGTTTTGTCCCTTTGAGGATGTCCCATAAACATGACCACACGAGCATAAGATCCAGAGACTGGCTTCTTCCTCTCTGTGCGTGCCTGTGACATGCGTCCGTGCGTTCGCAGGTGTTGACGACGCCCTTTGAGTGTTGAGTAGCTCCCTCCTGTGACTGTGAGGCCTGGTTCCATAAGCCAAGGGGGGAGTCGACGGGACCCCTATGTGGGGGCTTTGAGGAGAGGGCATGGGGCCTCTGTCTCCTCCACAGACACTTCCAGCCCCACGTGAGGTGTCCAGTCACATGACACATCTGGGCACTGGAGAAACGGCCACCGTGCGGGTCATGGCCCATTGGACGCTCTCACTGGCCCCTACATGGAGCGTGGTGAGCGTGCAGTGGCCGCCATCAGTGTGGGCGTGGACCCGCCGTCCTACAGCCCCGGGAGGTCTGCGTGCTTCCCTTTCCCCAGCGCACCGTGAGTCCAGGTGAACGTCCAGTGTCCTGCGGGGAATCACATCCACCCAATAATCACGACTGTGGCACCGAAGGCTCCTTCCTTCACGCGATGGCTTCTGAGTCTGAGAACTGGCTCAGGTCTGGAAGCTGGCAGGAGTCGGGGACCCTCTTCAGGAATGGTGACACCAGCTTTGGCCTGTCCATCATCTGCATTGATAAAACACGTGGAGCAGGTCACTTGCCAGCTGCCCGTCTGTCCTTCTCAGAACACCCTGTTACTCTTTTTTCTTTCAGCTTCTTTTATTACTGAAACCTAATTGGTTCTACATATTTGTGGGATAAAGAGTTGAATATCAGTACCAGTGCCCAATATGTGGTGATCACATCAGGATAATCCATATTCGTCACTATACAATGTCATCATTCTGTGTCACCCGTTACCGATTTATCGCTAACTGCCCTTCCCCTGCCCCTGTCCCCTCAGTTCTGTTCTCTACTTTTGAAAGTTCAACGTATTATAGTGATGGTTGCATCTTTCTTTCTTTTTAAATTGGTTTAATTTTTTACCCCCCCTCCTGAGTGAGGTCACGTAGTATTTCTCTGTCCGTCCTGGCTTATCTCACATTTAACATTATTTTCTCGAAGTTCATCCATGTTGCTGCAAGTAGCAGAATTTCATTGTTTTTTTCTTGGCAGACTAGTAGTTCATTGTACAAATATTCCGCATTTTCCTTCTCCACTCATCCGACGGTGGGCACTGAGGTGGGTTCCCACTCTAGGCTGCTGTAAATAGAGCTGTGATACACATGGGAGGGCAGGTGCCGCTTTCACAGGGTGATTTCCATTCCTTTGGGAATGTGCCCAGCAGTGGGGTTGCTGGGTCGTGTGGAAGTTCTACCTGCAGTTGTTTGAGGAAGCTCCGTACCATGTTCCATAATGGCTGCACCACTTACACTCCCACCAACAGTCTAGGAACCTTCCATTTTCTCCACACCCTCACCAGCATTTCTTATTCTCTGTATTTTCGATAATGGCCAGTTTAACTAGGGTGAGATGATATCTCAGTGTGGTTCTGATTTGCATTTATCCTTATGCTGAGTGACGTTGAGCATTTTTTCATGTGTCGCCATTTGTATATCTTCCTTTGAGAAATGACTATTCAGCTCCTTTGCCCAGTTTTTTATAGGGTTACTTGTTTTTTACTGTCGGGTTGTTTAAGTTCCTTGTATGTTCTGGATATTAATTCCTTGTTGGGTACATAGTTTGCAAATATTTTCTCCAAGTTTGCAGGTTGTCTTTGCTCTGTTAATTGTTTCCTTTGTTGTGTGGAGAATTTTAGTTGGTACAATCCCATTTGTTTATGTTTTTCTTTAGTTGCCTGTGTTTTGGGGCTGTTATTCATAAAGTTTTGGCCCAGACCTGGGTCACATCCTGCAGTGTGCCTTCTATGTTTTTTTTTAGGAATTTTATAGTTTCAAACCCTATATTTAAGTCTCCCTGATTCATTTTGAGTTGATGTGGTCAGTGGCGAGAGGCACAGGTCTAATTTCATTCTTCTATACATGGATGTCCAGGTTTTCCAGCACCATTTTTGGAAGATTCAGTCTTTTCCACAGTGTACATTCTTCGTGCCTTTGACAAAGATCACTTGGGTATGTGTTGGGTATGTGGGTACATTTCTGGGTTCTCTATTCTGTTTCTTTGGTCTGAGTGTCTGTTTTTATGCCAGTACATGCTATTTATTTTGGTTCTCATAGCTTTAATTTGCCAGTACATGCTATTTATTTTGGTTCTCATAGCTTTAATTTGAAGGCAGGCAGTGTAATGCTTCTGGCTTTATTTAGTTATTTTTTTGCTCAGGATTGCTTTGGCTATTTGTTGTCTTTTGTTATTCCATATGAATGTTAGGATTCTTTTTTCTATGTCATTGGAAGAATGTCATTGGAATTTTGATGGGGATTACGTTGGATCTGCAGATTGATTTGGGTAGTATGGACGTTTTCACAATGTTAATTCTTCCAATCCAAGAGCATTGAATGTCTTTTCACCTTTTCTGTTACCTTTTATTTCTTTCAGCATTTATTCCTAGTCATCATTGTAGAGAACTTTCACCTCCTTGCTTAAATTGATTCCTAGGTATTTTGTTTTTGTGGTGACAAGTGTAAACGGCCTGGCTTTCTTGATTTCTTTTTCTGCTAGTTCATTCCTGGACTATAAAAATGCTATAGACTTTTGTGTGTTGATTTTGTGTCCTGCAACTTTACTGAGATCGTTTATCAGCTCTGAGAGTTTTTTTGTAGAGACTTTAGGTTCCTCTCTCTATAGGATCATGTCATCTGCAAACAGGAACAATTTGGCTTTGCCTGTCTTTTCTGATCTGGATGCCTTTATTTCTTTCTCTTGCCTGATTGTTCTGACTAGGACTTCCAATACTATGTTTAATAGGAGTGGTGAGAGTTGGCATCCTGGCTTGTTCCCATACATAAGGGGAAGGCTTTTAGCTTTTCCATGTTCAGGATGATATTGGTGCTGGGTTTTTCGTATGTGGCTTTTAGTGTGTTGAGATATTTTCCTTCTATACCTAATTTCCTGAGAATCTTTATCATGAAGGAGGCTGAATTTTGTCAGATGCTTTTTCTATGTCTATTGAGGTAATCACATGATTTTTATCCTTGATTTTGTTGATGTGTGTATCTCATTTACTGACTTGCTTATATCAAACCATCCTTGCATGCCTGAGATGAATCCCACTGGCGGTCATGTATAATTTTTTTGATGTGATTCTTTGAGGTATTCTGTTTACTCATATTTTGTTGAGGAGTTTTGCATCCATGTTCATCAAAGACATTGGCCTGTAGTTTTCTTTTTTTGTTGTTGTTGTATCTTTGTCTTGGTGTTGCTATCAGGGTGATGCTGGTTTCATTGAAGGAGTTTGGGAAAATGGCGTCTGTTTCAATTCTTTGGAATAGGTTGAACAAAATTGGTATTGATTTCTCTTTAACCATTTGATAGAATTCAGCAGTAAAGCAATTGGTCCTGGGCTTTTCTTCGTTAGATGGCTGCTGACACTGCTTCAGTCTCATTGCTTCCTATTGGTCTGTTCAGCTTTTGTTTGTTTTCTTGGTTCATTCTTGGTAGTTTTTAAGTGTCAAGAAATTTATCCATTTCTTCCAGGTTTTCAAATTTGATGGCATATAGTTGTTTATAACAGTCTCTAATGATTCTTTGTATTTCTGTGGTATCGGTTGTAATGTCTCCTTTTTCATTTCTGACTTTTGTTATTTGGGTCTTTTTTCTTCTTTTTTTTTTTTTTTTTTTTTTTAGCCTAGCTAATTGTGTGTCTGTTTTGTTTATATTACCAAAAAACAACTTTTTGCTTCATTGATCTCATGTATCACTTTTTACAGTCTCTATTTCATTAAGCTCTGCTCTAAACTTAATTATTCTTTCCATGTACTATATTTGGGATTGGATTGTTCTTGTTTTTCTAGTTCTTTGAGGTATAGCATTAGGTTGTTTATTTAAAATCCTTCTGTTCTTTTGATGTCAGCATTTATTGCAATAAACTTCCCTCTTAGTAGTGCTTTTGCAGTATCCCACAGGTTTGAGTATGATGTGTCTTTATTTTCATTAGTTTCAAGAAATTTTTGATTTGCTGTTTAATTTCTTCTGGGACCCATAGATCATTCAGTAGCATGTTTTATTTTCATGTGTCTGTATAGTTTCCAGAGTTTTGCTTGTTATTGATATCTTGTTTTAATCTGTTGTGGTCTGAAAAGATAGTTGAAATAATTTCAACTATTTAAAAATTGCTGAGACTTGATTTGTGACCTAACGTATGGTCTATCATTGAGAATGTTCCATGTGCTTATTAGAAGAATGTATATTCTGTGGTTCTTGGGTGAAATGCTCTATTCACATCTGACAAGTCCAAGTGGTCTAAAATGTGAATTCAATCCTGTGTTTCTCTGTTGACATGTTGCCTAGATGATCTGTCCAATGTTGAGAGAGGGGTGTTCAGGTCCCTAACTATTATTGTATTGGGGTCTATCTCTTTCTTTATGTCTAGTAGTGCTTGCTTTATATATGTGGGTGCTCCAGTGTTGAATGCATATATATTCATGTTTGTTTTGTCTTCTTGCTGGATAGATCCCTTTATCATTATATAATGGCCTTCTTTGTCTCTTTTTATGCTTTTTGGTTTAAAGGCTATTTTATCTCATATGAGAATAGCTACTCCTGCTCATGTTTTGACTTTTATATGTGTGGTATATCTTCTTCCATCTCTTCACTATTAGTCTTGTGTGTGTCTTTAGAGATGAAGTGATTCTCTTGTAGACAGCATATAATTTTTTAATCCAATCATCCAATTTGTGTCATTTGAGTGGGGAATTTAAACCATTAACATTTAGTTGAGAATTATTGTATTCCTTTTCTGGTGCTATGTTTTCTTGTTTCTTTGTATTTCTCGTATCTCTATGTTCACGCCTCATCATCTGGTAGAGCAGTTGCTTCTTCTATTACTCTGGAGTGGACTTTGAGAAGATAGACTCCCTCATGTAAATGTATTTTATATTGACCATTGAGTGGTGAGTTTTAGTATTGGTTCCAGGTAGATGCAGAAGTGTGGTCTCTATGTGGATACTCTGGCCATATTCAGTGTCAGAATTCCTCTGTGGCCAAAGCAATGGGGCATTTAATGGTTCTGTGCTGTGGTTAGTGACACTGTGTTGGGTCTTTGAGGATGTGGGCAAGATCTTGAGTTTTTAGGTGAGGTGTCTTGGTGCTTTCTTGCTCTTTGGCTGGGGTGGGTGAACTTAGGAAGGCTTGCTGTTTCCCTGGTTGGTGTCCTGTCACCCTAATGGGTGCACTGGGGTATACTGGATGTACTCAGCTTGAGTGGGTGACCCTGGGCAGGGTTTCTCTTTCCTTCTTCCTACAGCCAGAGGCTCCACCTTGGTCCTTGCTTCGTTTGTTGGGGAATTAGTTAGTAGTAGCTGGGAATATTCTTCTGTACTTTAGTTGGCTGTTCTGGGTTTCTGTACTCTCTGCGGTCCCTGAGTGTGCATATCTCCGGGTCAAGGCAGTCTGGATTGTGCACATAGCTCCCACCCCTAGGTGGACAACTGTAGGGGCAGCATAATTCCCGCATGGGGGTTGGGCCACTGATACATGGGTCTGCACTGCCTTACCTCTTTCTGGTGGCCCTGTTTGTGACCCTCCTGGTGACAATGTGTGGTTGTGGTGGGTCCTGTGTTTGGTTGGTCTGACTAGGGTTGTGGCAGCAGAGTGGAAGGATACTGGCAGTGGCAGTGGTGGGAGCCAGCTGCAGGCAACAGCAGATGGGGTCTTGAGCCTGGCCACGGTGGCTAGTGCTTTGGCATTGGTGTGGGATCCCATGTGCAGCCAGTCTGGCTGGTGTGGGGCCTGCAGTGTGGGTGGCTACCATTTTCTACAAATCGTCTCCATAGATCCTATTTTTTCGGTCCCTGGGCTGAGTTGCTCAGTGAAACCATCTCCCCATTGTCAATATGTGTTTCATGGTTTTACTTAATGGAGGGCCCTCCAGCCCTCCTGAAAACAGTCAGCTGATGGAATTTTGGGCCTTGGATAACAGATCTCACCAGATTCTCAGGGCTGTCAACTCACTGATTACGTCCTCCATGTTCTGCCAAGGCAGTACTGGTATCTCTCCTTGTTTAATGCAGGGCATCACTGTTTTCCAGGCTTTTGGGAGCCATACTCAGGGTGGATCAGGCAGACTCCAGAGAACCTCACCAGGGCATGAGGTCCTGAGTTATGGGAAAGTCTCCCACATCAGCAAATAGTGCTTGAACTGGCCTGATGTTCTTGCTCCCTGGCCCAGCACCCTGACAACCAGCACGTGCTCCTGGAGCCTGGAGTTGGTGGGTAAATAGATGCCTCGTTGTGACAGCGCCTCTCACAGTTCTCTGTGGCGTTCAACCCCACACATCCATAGCCATGACCTCTTCTTTAAGGCCCGTTCATCCCTTTCCTGCCTCACCTCCTGTCTTCATCGTAGGAGTGTGTTTCTGTGCAAATGCGCGCATCTGTGCATCTGAGAACCTGTGGCCCTGGGCATGTGCTGGGGATATGCTGGTGTTGGAAAATGAGGGAGACCCAGCCGAAGAAATCTGTGTGTGTGCACATGTGCATATGTGTCTGTCAGATGTGCAGGTGAATTCTCACTGGGTAGTTTTGTGTGAGCGTGTTATGGGTTGAATTTCATCCCCCACAAATGATGTCAAAGTCCTAACACCCAGGAGCTGGGCATGTGGCCTTATTTGGAAATAGGGTCTTTACATATGTAACTAATTAGGATGAGTTTGTTAGCTTGGGCACTAAATTCAATGACTAGTGTCCTTATAAAAAGGGAAAACTTGGGGCTGGCTGGTTGGCTGAGTTGGTTAGAAACAGTGTTATTACATCAAGGTCAAGGGTTTGTATGCCCATACAGGCCTGCCACCAAAAAATGGGGGGGAGGGGGTTTGGACACAGAGACAGACACACACACATATGGAAGACCATATGCAGCATTGGGACAGGATGGCCATCTGCAAGCCAAGAAGCCACCAGAAGCCACCAGAAGCTAGGGAGGGGCCTGGGATAGATTCTCCCTCAGCCTCCGAAGGAACCAGCCCTGCCCCACCTTGATCTTGAACTTTCAGCCTCCCGAACTGTGAGAAAATATATTTGTGTTGTTTAAGCTGCCCAGTCTGGGGTATGTGCCCAGTCTAGGGTACCTGTATAACAGCCCCAGGACACTTGTACAGTGGGCAAGTGTGGCCTGAGGCTAAGCACAATGCATGTGCTTGTGTGTGTGTGTTCATGTGCACTTGCATGTCTGAGTATCTGTGAGTGTCTGCTATCCACACGTGTGTGCATGTGTGTGTACATATGGCCGTCCATGCTGACAGCTTAGAATGAATAGACAGTCCACAGGCTACTAAGACACATCTGCTGCTCAGAGGTTATGCTCTGGGGCCACCTTACTTCTCAGGCAGAGGCAGGACCTCGTGCCCCTCTGAGTCGGGGTGAGGTGGGAGGGGTCTAAGTACATTCACAGGATCCCAGCTGATTAGGAGTTCTGGGTGCCTAGAACTCACTGCAGGATTAAGAGAATTCCAGGGGCAGCCACACGTGCATGTGTATTGCTGGATCCTCATGTAGCAGCACAAATCCTCGTGTGTTCTGCCCGAACAAACGTTGTGGGCAGAGATTCAGAGACAAGTTCCCACTTGAGGGGAAACAGGTGGAAAGAATTGTATGGTGCACAGTCCCACACTGACTCACTTAATAATTGTTAACTTTTCTGGAGGCTCCACTTTTCTAAATGCTTTCCATAGTTTGATTAATTTCATGCTCACCACAGCCCCAAGAGATGGGCACCACTATTAGTATCCCCATTGTACAGACAAAGAAACTGAGCCCAAAGTGGTGAAGCAATTTCTCCAAAGTCATACAGCTGGCCACCTCCCCAAAGCCAGGTTCCAGCCTCGCTGAGCTGGGTGGTGTCACTGGATCTGGCCAGGACCCAGCATTTGGCAGGTCAACATGTGTCCCTTAGGGACAAAATAGTCTGTCCTGGAGTGAGGACACAGAAGGTCATTATGGGTCAATCTCTAGTGGTACTGGACTTGATCGAGTCTTTATGTCAGAAGCTCTCAGCTAGCCACTAGGAGTCTGGAGGTAAGAAAAACAGACACTCTCCCACCCCTGTGGAGTCTGCAGCCCAACGCAGAAGATGGACCATAGGCAAATAACAACAGGGTGAAATATATCCTTGCAAACAGGTGCAGGTGCAGGAAGGGGAGGAGGGCAGAGCTAGTAGAAGGGCTATCCTGGGGGCCTGTCTGGAGGATTTCCTGGAGGAGGAGGCATCTGAGATGAGAACAAAAAGCTGAGTAGGCATTAGCTGGGGGAAAGGCAGGGAAGAGTATTCTAGCCAGAGGAATCCACATTCACAAAGTGGAAGGGTAGATAGCCAGGTGTGTGAGCCACGGGTGGGTGCAGGGTGTGTGGGCACTGCCCACGCGTGGGGATGCTTGCTGCAAATGAGTTGTGTGCGTGACTCTGAATGCCTCTGGGTGTGCTTGTCCACACACAAGGGTGGTAGTATACTGCTGGGGTTCCCAGGCCCACACACTGGGGACCACAGACACAGAGCAGGCAATACAAGGTCAAACTTTGATATTAATACACACTACAATGTTCATGAACCTCCAAAACATTCTGCAAGTGACAGACGCCAGACACAAAAGGCCACATAGTGTGTGACTCCACTAATATGAAATGTCCAGAAGAGGCAAATCCATGGAGACAGAAAGCGGATCAGTGGTTGTCAGGGACTGGGGGACAGGGAGTGACTGCTGATGGGGAAGGGGTTTCTTTTGGGAGTGATGAGAATGTTCTGGAAATTCGATCGAGGTGACGGTTGCACAACTTTGTGAATATTCAAAAAATCACTGAGTTGAACACCTTACGACAGTGTATTTTATGGTATTGGATTATATCTCAGTAAAATATATTATATATGTATTTATATATTATATGTGTGGTGTGTGTGTGTAACAAAACATCTCTAAGTTTGAATCACACGGGCTTTAGTTTGGTTCCTGGCTCTGCAGCTGTCTGGCTGTGTGATCTTGGGCAAGTCACCGCACCTCTCTGAACCCTTTCTGTAAGAGGCAGATGATAATAATACCTACCTCGTAGAGCTGTCGCAAGGATTAACAGAGACACTGGGGTGAAGGGCTAGCCCAGTGCTGGTATTGCATTGCTCCTCCCCAACATCTCCCCGTATGTTGGCTGTGTTGGATACCGCCCTTCCCTGGAGAGAGAGTGTTTGGGAAACAACTAGAAGCCCATAAACTGTTGAGGCATAGAGGTAGGGAGCACACCTGTATTTACAAATCTGTCCCCATGCATGCGTTGGCGTGTGTGTTTGTACACGTGTGAACATACGTTTATTTGGACGAACATGTTCTTAAGGGAGGCCGTGTCTCTTTGACAGATATGGGAAATGAGCTCAGAGAGGTTAAGGGACTTGCCCAGGGAGATCAGCTGAAGCCGAGAGTACTGGGTGGACATGAGCAAGTGGCAGCATGCGAAGTGTTTGGGGAGGCATGTGTGTGTCCCTGGGTGTGCGTATACCGTGTGGAGGGGGCATGTGTGTCTCAGCCCGTGGGTGTAGGTGCGGCCAGTGGCATGCATGGACACCTAGGGCTGAGCGCACACCCTGGTCACATGTGTTTGGCTGGGGCAGCGTGTCTGCTTGCAACCTTCAGCTGACCTTGCTAAGGATCTCTGACTCCAAGTCCAAGGAACACACACAAGGACCTTGGCACCCAGTCGGGAAGGTGGGAGCCCAGTGCAGGGACCTGCACCGATGACTGCACCTCAGTGTCCTGTCCTGTAGCAAGTCCTTCCTGACCCCGCATGAACTTGTGGCGGGGGAAGGGTGGTGCTGGGGGAAGTGAGGCCTCCTCACAGGGCCGAGGTCAACTTGAAGGGTGTTTATGTCCAGGGAGGGCTGAGTAAATATAGCTGCTCTTATACCAGCATTGGAAGCCGATTCCTGTACCTCCTTGGGTTCGGTCAGGAAGACCTTAATACTTTCAATGACAGCAACAGTAATAAGAACGGGATAACTACTGTTAGAATACATGTGCCACCCCCCCGCACAGTCACACGGGTGACAGCGGAGGGGGCTGGGGGGTTGGAGCCTGAGGCAGAAGGAAGAATCAGCAGTGCTGACCCTGTCTGGACCGACAGTTTTGAAATTTCGCTCACCATGGGTTTCTGGGTTTTGGAAGCTGGCAGGTAGGAGGGGTGGCATCTCAGCCCTTGACCTTGGTGTTACAAGGCAGCGCTCTAACCGACTGAGCTGATCCACCAGCCCCCTCACCGCGGATTTCTTTCTTTCTTTTTTTTTTTTTTTTTTTTTTTTTTTGCATTTAATCGAGTTTTAAAAAGATTGCTCGAAGCTGGCAGTTTAGCTCAGTTGCACTAAGGTCAAGGATTCAGATCCCAGTACCAGCAGCAGCCAAAATAAATACATATATAAAAATTTTTTTTTAAATTAAAATATTGCTTGAAAATATTCTTCATATTGCCAAAGGAGTTTTTAATTCTGCACGGAAGGCATGCCTCTCTTGCCTCCTGGGAGTCCCGGCTCTGCTAATTCACAAGGTGGCTGTGAGAGGATTAAAGATTCTGGAACTGCATGGGACATCAGAGTGTTGACATTAGTATTAATAGTAATAATGGCTTCTCTGTTTTATACTTTCTATGTTGGAAGTATAATGGAAAGAATATGTATTTCATTTAATCTCAACAATCCATGAGGTAGGTAGCATTATTATCCCCATTTTTCAGAGGGGGAAACTGAGGCACAGAAAGGACAAGGTCCTGGCTGAGGGTCCCACCACTGGGGCCCAACTCATGCTCTGTTTCTCCCTGGGACCCAGGAGTCTGGGGTCTTGCCCACACTGGACAGGGGACCAAGGGGTGAGAGGGTCAGAGGTCACTGGGCCCTTGAAGATGGGCAGGTCAGGCTGGGGGTGGAGCCCCACGGGACAAGAAGAGCTCCTGGTCCCCCCAGTCCTTCCCCACCGAGCACTCCGTTTAGTCGCCGACCCCCCCACCTCGGTCCTCCCCTGCACCCTTGGGGTTCTGGTCTCTTCACCCCCATTGTGCCCTCCCGCACCCCCGGGTTTCCCTTCGGGGCCCCCGACTCTCCACTGCGGTTTTTCCCTCCTCCCAGCCCCGGGGAGGGGTCCCCAGGCCTCCCCCCACTTCCCCCGCTGGGACTTCCCCCTCCCCCTCTCTGTCCCCTCCCCGTCTCTCCCCCCTCCCCCTCCCCCC
>NW_007733740.1:0-5630 GCF_000696425.1 Galeopterus variegatus | reverse complement strand
GGCACAGAGAGAGACCAGGCGCCGGGCCAGGGCGCACCCACTCCACAGACCCGGGCGGGCGGGAAGACTGAGGCCGGGCAGGGCTGGGCTGGGCCGCGCTCCCAGCCCGGGGCAGGGAGAGTCACCGCGCCTGCCACTTCGGGAGAACACGGAGGTGGCCGGCCAGGGCTCAGTTTCGGTTTAGAGGCAGAACGTGCCAAGCCCAGCTGGGCTCAGAGGCCCACGTCCTGGGGTATTTTTCTGCTTGTGGATCTTCGTTTGGGGAAAGGAAAACCTTTTTTTGTTTTCCTTACTGCAGGTCATTAGAGGCCTAGGGGGCGGGGGTCGTGCTCCTGGGGGTATCCCCAAAGGAGCTCTCCCTGCAAGGCCTGGACATGTCAGAGACAGCCCGAGCCCACCTCACTGTGTGGTCCCAGGTGCCCCCTTGACCCCCCTGGACCTCGAGCTGCGGCGGCGACTGGACGGTCCTGGGCTGTAGCTCGCTACCCCCACCCCGGCTGCGTCTGTAAGTGCCCCGAGCTTGGCGTTGGCTCCAGCACAGCCCGTAACAGCGGTGGCATGGTGGCCAGGTTTCGTCATAAACCGGTCCTTTAATTGCTACAGGGCAGGAGAAGAGGAAAAAAAAGAAAAAAAGAAAAGAAAGAAAAAGGCAAAGATTTGTGAGGGCTGGGTGGTGGCGCCTGCTGCACAGAGAGGAGGCTCTGTTCCTGCAGAGGAGCCTGGAGCCGCCAATGGGGCTTAAGCAACACTTCCCGGTGGCCAGGGCGGCGGGGCTGCTGCGGGAGCCCGCGGGTGACCGGGCCAGAGGTCCCCGTGCTTCTCAGAAGCGGAAATACACGGGAACCCAGAGGCTTCAGAATTTTATTACCAGGCCGTGACAGTAGAAATAAAAATATATGTATCTTTTTACATATATGTGGTTCCAGAAACAAGTGCAAGTAACAAACTGGGAGTGCGTGGGGACAGAGCCACATCAGCCCCGACTCCCTGGTCCCAGAGAGTATGGTCGGAGATGGCTCATGTGAAGTCTACACAGCAGATTCCCAAAATAATGCCAGCAGGAAGGAAAAAACCCCAATCTCTCGACCGCTTGTTTTGAACACAAGGTGCTGCACAGCTCGTGCTTGGGTTACAGAGGGTCCCTCTGGAGAGGTGTTCATCTCTTTGTTTTTACTGGTTGTGTCCACAGGACACCCAGAATAAACACGACCGCAAACATCTGGACATTTCTAAACATCTGGATATTTGGCATCACCTGGACCCTGACTGGCCATGGAGGGACATAGCCCAGAGCAGATGTAGGACTCAGAAGGAAGCACCCCATGGGAGGGGGTGTTTAGTGTGAACCCACATCCCAGAATGCCGGTAAATGTCCATATTTCAAATACACCAACCCACTGTCAGGCGGGGCCCTGATTTCTGATTAGTGAAATATGGTCAATTTTTATTTATTAAAATATAGATATGGGGGTGTAAGGAAAGTTTAGTCAGGATCTCTCCCTTCGCATCTTTTAAACATGGGCAAGATTCAGCACATTCACTAGAAACAAGTTGTAAAAGTAGTGTAACTGCGCATGTGCGCCCCTTTACCGATTCAGCATGATTGTTGTAATTATGTGGTGCTTGGCTTGTGGCCGCTGTTGTGCACTAAGGGTATAGAGACACCTGCTCTGAACTGCTCATCAGCAGAGTCTGGAAGGTCGGCAGAGCACGGAGGGCCAGCAGAGTAGAGCCTGAGCTCATGTCTCAGGGGAAAGCTCATATCTGTGAAGCTCGTATCCGAAGAATAAAGTACGTCTACCTTGCTGAAAGCTGCCAGGGTCTTCTTTTGATTATCTGACTCACGACCTGCACAGGATGGGGCAGAGGGATTTGGATTCCTGCACCACCAGGGGTCAAGGAAAGAGTCAAAGAGAAAGGTGAGGAAGAGAGAAAAGACAGGAGGAAAGAGAGCATGGCAGAAAGGGAGGCAGTTGGGGGCACAGCGCTGAGCTGCAGGAAAGGAGCGCTGGAAACAGCAGCCGTGCCACGTGCTGCTCCCGAGAGGGTGCTTTTCCCACAGTGACCCCTGAAGAGGAGCTCAGGCTGTTCCAACCCCAAGCCTGAGACCCAGCTGGAAATAGCCAGAGCAGCAGGTTCCTCCGGAGTTCATCTGATGCCAGTTTCAGTGACGTTGTTGTTGCTTGTCCTCCTCCAATGGTGGCGGACAGAGAAGGGAGAGTGAGAGTCTCCCCATTCTACAGAGAGGGAAACTGAGGCTCAGCAGGAAACAGAACCTAGGCAGGTGTGAGCACAAATGCAGAGCTGAATCTAAGCCTCTGTTTGCAGGGTGGCAGGTGGAGGTTGTTCCTTTCCTAGAAGTAGGAGTGCAGAGAAGCCTTCACTGCAGTTATAGTCCCCACTACCCACATATGGATCAGAAAGAAGGCAGGACAGGGGATGAGGCTGCTTGGAAGCTGGGAGAAGATTGGCACCACTGTTAACAGGACCCCTGACATACACATCCTCACACACACACCCGTATGTGCACCGATAAGCAACATGTCCTTACGATTCATTTATTAAACCCATAAAGAGAAGCACCTCCTCTCTGCAGTCCCCTGCCTGTGTCTCTCAGCCATTTCGGGCTTGCTGGAGTGTGTTTTTGTGTTCTGTACTGGGTGATTGATTACAGAAGAGCAAATCAGCTCCCGCTGCTTTTAAGACGCATTTTCTTTCTTAAAGAGCAGATGATGTGAACATGACTTCTCTCTGCCCCTGCCCGCCTTGGCTGCTGGCATGTGGTCATTGCAGCTCAGACGGGCCTGCCCAGAAGGACGGGTGGCAGCAGGCTCCTGTAGCTCTTCTAGCCCACCGCAGCCCACCCTGCTGGGACCCAGCCCTGCACCCACGCAGCTTCCCCAGTCTTCTCCCCACATCCCGAGGGAATCTCTCAGGTTACTCCAGCTATTTTCACTCCTCTCTGTACCAAGGCATGTGAATCCAGCTGCCTAGCACAGAGCACACACTGTTGAATGGATGAAGAAGTAAATGATGAATTATAAACACTAAGAACTTGATGAAATAAATATTGAACTCCAAAGCGTGCTCTCTCTGTGTCTCTCTCAGTGCCATGGGCCTTGCTACTCAAGGTGGTCCCTGGATCAGCAGCATCAGCCATCACCTGGGGGCAAGGACTCAAGGTGACCTGTATACAGATTAAACTTGGAGAGGCACTGCTGTGTGGTCCTGAGTGGAGGCTGGGTGGGAGACAAGATGACCCCGTAAGGCCCCTCAGTGCCTTCTGTGTCTCTGGAAGTGACATCAGACTGATACGGCTATGAGAAGGCATAGCTCAGGTCACTACAGACATGGGAAGGGGATTTCCACTCTTTCCTTTCCGTTCCAGCTCTCCGTGCTGTTGTGCTGCTTTGGAGGGCCCAGCTGACAGATCTGGAGCACAGCACGGCTTTGCACTAATTGCCCACAGTTGGCTGAAGCTACATTTGTTATATTCAAAAAGCCTCATTCATCTCCTAATGCCAGTGTAGCCCTGACTGCTCATGGTGCCTCTCACCTCCCAACACCCAGTTCCGGGTGGGGCATCCCAGCCTGTCCTGGCACAGCAGGAGGAGATGGCTTCCTTCTCAGAAGGCTGAGCTAGTGCCTGGGGACATGCAGCGGGGCTGGCTTAGTACCTGGCTGAGACCTGCCTCTGGCTGGAGTGGTCCTAGGAGGCCAGATCCAATTCTAGCTCACCCTCGGGTCACACAGCCTTGGAATCATGCAGGTGGGTGAAGGAATGGATTCCAGTAATGCCACAAAAAGAGTTATCTGGGACCTCCTGGATGAGGGAGTTGCCCTCTCACAGCCAAATCAAGGAATTTGCCCCTTTGTCTCTTGGGTCTGGGGAAGGGCTCTAATCATGGGAAACATTGCAGGACATTTGAAGAATGGAAGTGTACATTCTAGAAACCTGTTGATAAAGAAGTCCTAAAGAACGACAGAGCCTTTTGCCAAAGTTTGAATCTCTCCAGCATTTCTCCCATGACCCAGAGATCACGATTTAAATGTTCCCCTGCCTTTCTCCTCTATGTTTGGCTTCCGTGGATTTGTCTTTCCAAGACTATAAACTCTTAAGGGACAGAGTCTGCTGTGTCATTCAACCTTCCCCTCTGTGCCCAGCACCTGGCCCTGCTGACCCAGCAGCCATCCACATAGCCTCAGCCTAGATATGGGGGTAGGCAAGAGAGCATGAGGGAGCCGGGAGAGGGCGAAAAGGCAGGCCCAGAAAGAGAGCACGTGAGGCAGGGAGACACTTGGGGCGCATCTCTGAGCATCAAGAATGTCATGAATGTCACAAATAGATGCTCGATGAGGACGAATGCCACTGCCTCCGATGGCCCCAGCTGTGGCCCAGATGGTGGCTCCCAGCAGCAGGGCTCCAGCCTCTTCATTCTCCCAACATCTTATTACACCATTTTCAGACAGAAAAAGTGAAAGAATTATACAGGAAATGCCCAGTAGAGATGCCGGGTATGTAAGTGCTCATCTTTTTTGCTGTTTTTATTCTTCAAACGGTCCAGACTCTCGGACCTCAGTCCATCCCACCAGCATCACCTAAGCATCGGTGAGCAAGCGGTCCTTGTCACCACGTGGTCATCAAAGCATCTGTTAAAGCAGTACTGCCCTCTGCTGATCACAGACTGTCACTTCTCTTGGGACAGCTCTGCCTGGAGATGGGCTCACGAAGGGCTGGATCAGACTCTTTCCACCCAGCCTTTGCTTTGTCCCTCCCGTGCCTCTCCTTTGCTGTGTCCTCCCCCGCTTCGTTCTGGCGGGAGCCACCCAGGCACAGCCATGAGCACCAGACTGAGACCCAGCTAAGCTCAGACAGCTAAGCAACATGTTGGGCCAGCGAATGTCTTTGTGTCTTCCTTTTCTGCAGCCATGTACCGCGCGTCTGCCTGTGCGAGGCTCAGCACGGGGCTGTGTACGGTGCAGAGCTCCGTCTCCAGGCTGTGGGTAAACAGTGTGTCCACCGGGAACCCCACTGTCCTCCACGTTGAAATAGGGATGGTCAGACGCTTTCTTCCCTGGGGTAAAGAGGGGCTAAAGGGAAAGAGTGAGAACGAATGCAATAAACAGAGTGGCTCAGACACCCCTGAGGAGAACTGAAAAACACTCACCTTCTTAAAGGAACAGCTGACTTATTTCCAGGCGGACTTTTTGACTTCGCTTGAGAAACACCAGGAGCAACAGCACTTGTGGGCAAGCGGGCAGGCCACGGTGCCAGCAGCCTTTCCAATGGCCGTGTCTATTCCCCCACATGTACATAGACCAGGGCACAGTCTTGACCTGGGCTCCACAGGTCCCCGAGGGTTCTGACAATTGCTTCAGGGGGGCAGTGAAAATTAGGAAATTTTGTGTGTTATCCTGTGTTTCAGTCTGTTTCTGTTGCTTATAACAAAATATCTGGAACTGGGTGATTTATAAAGAAAATGAAATTCATTGCTTACAGTTTTGGAGGCTGGGAAGTCCAAAGTCCAGGGAACACATCTGGGGAGGTGATTCCACAGCAGCCTGGGGGGTCACGTGGCGAGAATGGGGGAACAGAGAGAGCCAAGCCTCCTCATGCGCTCTGCTTCTAA
>NW_007733739.1:85593-105215 GCF_000696425.1 Galeopterus variegatus | reverse complement strand
CTTCTGAGTATTTATCCAAAAAAATGAAAATAGAGTTTTGAAGAGATATTTGCATTCCCATGTTCATTGCAGCATCCTTCACAATAACCAAGAGGTGGAAACAACCAAAATGTTCATTGGTGGATAAATGGCTGAAGAAAACATGGTATTATACATATGATGGGATATTATTTGGTCTTAACAAAGAATGAAATACTGTCATATGTGACAACACAGATGAAACTTGAGGACATTATGCTCAGTGAAATAAGTCAGTCACATGTACAAATACTGTGTGATTCCACTTATGTGAGGTAAGTGAAGTAGTCAAACTCATAGAAGCAGAAAGTGTAATGGTGGTTGCCAGGTTGTGGGCGAGGTGGAAATGGAAAGTTGCTTTTCAATGGGTACAGAGTTTCAGTCATGGAAACAGGTCTAGAGATCTGCTATACGAAGATAGGCTTACACTTAACAATTCTGTACCGAATGCTTAATTTCTTAGGAGGGTAGTTATTACGCTATGTGGTTTTCTACCACAATAATAATAAAAAAGTTTAAGACACTTTTATGAAGGGTGATATTTCAGTAGTTTTATTTTTGTCCTCTTCAATTTCTTTCACCAATAGTTTATAGTTTTCATTGTAGAGGTCTTTCACCTCCTTGGTTGAATGTACTCCAAGGTTTTTCATTTTTTTGGTACCTATTGTGAATGGGATTAGTTTCTTGATTTCTTCTTTGGCTACTTCATTACTAGAGTATAGGAAGGCTAATGATTTTTGTGTGTTGATTTTTTATCCTGCCACTATACTGAATTCATTATTAGTTCTAGTAATTTTTGGTGGAGTCTTTGGAGTTTCCTATGTATAGGATCATGTCATCTGCAAAAAGGGATAGTTTGACTTCCTCCTTTGTGATTTCAATGTCCTTTATTGCTTTCTCTTGCGTTATTGTGCTGCCTAGAGTGTCCAGAATGAAGTTGAATAAGAGTAGGGAAAGTGGACATCCTTGTCTTGTTCTAGATCTTAAAGAGAAGCCTCTAATTTTTGTCCATTCATTATGATATTAAGTGTGAGTTTGTCATATATGGCCTTTATTGCATTCAGGTACATTCCTTCTCTATCTAATTTGTTGAGTGTTTTTATCATGAAGAAGTGTTGGCTTTTATCAAATGCTTTTTCTGCACCTGTTGAAATGGTTATATGGTTTTTCCCTTCATTCTGTTGATGTGATGTATCACATTTATAGATTTGCATATGTTGAATGATCCTTGTATCCCTGGATGAATCCCACTTGATCGTGGTGTATGATCTTTTTAACATTTTGCTGGATTCTGTCTGTTAGTATTTTGTTGAGGAGTTTCATATGTCTGTGTTCATAGGATGAGTTTGGAAGTATTCTTTCTTCTTCAATTTTATAGAAGAGTTTGAGAACTGATATTAGTTCTTTAAAGTTTTTGTAGAATTCTGCAGTGAAGGTGTGTGGTTCTCAGATTTTCTCTGTTGGGAGACTTTTTATTACTGCTTCAATCTCACTACTTTTTATTGGTCTGCTTAGGTTTTTTAGTTCTTCATGATTCAACCTTGGTAAGTTGTTTGTGTCCAGGAATTTATCCATTTCTGCTAGGTTTTCCAGTTTGTTCACATATAGTTGTTCATAGTAGTACCTTGTGATCCATTTTATTTCTGTGGTAAACAGTTGTAATGTCTTCTTTTTCATTCCTGGCTTTATTTATTTGAGTCTTCTCTCTCTTTTTCTTCATCTAGCAAAAAGTTTATTCATTTTGTTTATGTTTTAAAAAAAACTTTGTTCCATCAATCTTTTGTATTTTTTTTAAGCTCTAATTCATTTATTTCTGCTCTGATCTTTGCTATTTCTCTCCTACTGATTTTGGGTTTGGTTTGTCTTGTTTTTCTATCTCCTTGAGGTGTAATGTTAGGTTGTTTATTTGAAGTCTTTTTCTTTTTTTCTTTCTTTATTTTACTTACTTATTTATTTATTTATTTATTTATTTATTTATTTATTTATTTATTTTTGACTTAGGTGTTTATTGCTTTAAGCTTCCCTTTCAGGACTGCTTTGCTATATCCCATATTTTATTTATTTATTCATTCATTCATTCATTCATTTATTTATTTATTTATTTGTTTGTTTGTTTTTGACTTAGGTGTTTATTGCTTTAAGCTTCCCTTTCAGGACTGCTTTGCTATATCCCATGCATTCTTATATGTTGTGTTTCCATTTTCATGTGTCTCCAGGAATGTTTTAATTTCCTTCTTGGTTTCTTCTTTGAATCATTCATTGCTTAGGAACATGTTGTTTAATTTTCACGTATAATATGGTTTCTACTTTCCCTTTTGTTGTTGATTTCTAGTTCTATTCCATTACGGTCAAACAAGGAGTTGATATGATTTTCATTTTTTAAAACTTGCTGAGACTTGTTTTGTATACTAACTTATGGTCTGTTCTAAAGAATGTTCCATGTGCTGCTGAGAAGAATGTGTATTCTGCAGCTGTTGAATGAAATACCTATAAATATCTGTTAGGTCCAATCAGCCTAGAATATAGGTTAATTCTGTTGTTTCCTGGTTAATTTTCTGTCTGAATAATCTTTCCTTTGATGAAAGTAGGATGTTAAAATCTCTAGCTATTATTGTTTTGGAGTCTATTTCTCCCATTAGGTCTAATAGTAATTGCTTTGTATAACTGGGTGCTCTGGAGTTGGGTGCATATATATAGAATGCACAGAATTATTATATCCTCTTGTGGAATTGATACCTTTATCATTATACATTGACATTCCTTATCTTTTATTACTTTCCTTGGCTTGAAGTCTATTTTATCTGATGTAAGTATAGCTACTCCTGTTCTTTTTTTTTGGTTTCCATTTACATGAAAATACCTTCTTCCATTCCTTCACTTTCAGCCAGTGTGTGTTTTTATCATTTAAGTGAGTTTCTTGTAGTACGTATATTGTTGTTCTTGTTTTTTTTATTACTAAATTGTTCTTTTTTTAATCATCGCACAATGTAAACTTTTTTTTGAACCTCCCCTTCCCCCTTTCCCACCTCTGGTGTCCTCCATTCCCTTCCCTCCATTTGAGAGTTCAAGGAACTATTGTGATTATTGTTTCTTTGTTTCTTTCTTTTTTTTTTTTTCCTGCTTCCACTTCTGAGTGAAGACAGGTAGTATTTCTCTTTCTGTACTTGGCTTTTTTCACTTAACATAATTTTCTCTAAGTTCATCCATTTTTCTGAAAATGGTAGAATTTCATTCCTTTATATGGGACAGTAGTATTCCATTGTGTATATATACCACATATTCCTTATACAGTTGTCCATTGATGGACATTTAAGTTGGTTCTAACTTAGCTATTATAAATCGAGCTGTGATAAACATGGGAGTGCAGGTATTCCTTCAACATGACAATTTCTATTCCTTTGGGTATATACCAAGCAGTGGGTTTGCTGGATTGTATGGCAGTTCTATCTGTAGTTATTTGCAGAACCTCCATACTGTTTTCCATAGTGACTATACTAATTTACAGTCCCACCAACAGTGTAGGAGGGTTTCCCCTTCTCCACATCCTCACCAGCATTTGTTACTCTCTGCCTTTTTGATAATAGCTAGTCTAGCTGAGGTAAGATGATATTTCAGTGAAGTTTTGATTTGCATTTCCCTGATGATTAGTGATGTTGAGCATTTTTTCATATACCGTGTGTTTTTATCATTTAAGTGAGTTTCTTGTAGTACGTATATTGTTGTTCTTGTTTTTTTTATTACTAAATTGTTCTTTTTTTAATCATCGCACAATGTAAACTTTTTTTTGAACCTCCCCTTCCCCCTTTCCCACCTCTGGTGTCCTCCATTCCCTTCCCTCCATTTGAGAGTTCAAGGAACTATTGTGATTATTGTTTCTTTGTTTCTTTCTTTTTTTTTTTTTCCTGCTTCCACTTCTGAGTGAAGACAGGTAGTATTTCTCTTTCTGTACTTGGCTTTTTTCACTTAACATAATTTTCTCTAAGTTCATCCATTTTTCTGAAAATGGTAGAATTTCATTCCTTTATATGGGACAGTAGTATTCCATTGTGTATATATACCACATATTCCTTATACAGTTGTCCATTGATGGACATTTAAGTTGGTTCTAACTTAGCTATTATAAATCCATTCCGTGTCTTTCAGTTGGGGTATTTAATCCATTTACACTTATGCTTATTGTTGATATATAGGGATTCATTATTGCCATTTCACTGGTTTTTTTTAGTTGTTTTATAGATTTTTTTCCCTTTTTTCTGATTTTACTGTCTTTCTTTGTGGTTAAGTAGTTTTCTCTTGCTTTACATTTTGATTTCTCACTTTTCTTTTTTTTTAGTATGTCTCTTTTAAGTTTTTGTGTCATGGTTACCATAAGGCTTACAAAAAATGTTATAGTTATAACAAATTATTTTAGACTAAAAAACAACTTAACTTTGATATCAAAGAAAAAAGCAAAAAACAAAGCCAACTCCGCACTTTGGCTTCATTCCTTCCCACTTTTTGATAGTTTGTTGCTTCACATTACATCTTTTAATATTGCCTATCTCTTATACAGTTGTTGTATACGTTAACATCTTGTTAGGTTTGTACTTGAGTCTTCATAGTAAAATGGCAGCAGTTCATTCACCACCATTATGACATTGTACTATTCTACGGTTGTCTGTTGTCCAGCTAGGGCTAGGGTCTGGAGCTTCCAGACCCCTCGAGCCCATTCACAAACCCTTCACATGCAGGTCTATGAGCTAGGTAACTGGCAAAAAGGTCCTCGGAGCCTTGGTTGAAGAAGGAATAGTCTTTTTTCAGCACACACATGCCTAGGAGCTAAACAGTCCAAAGGAAAAACTCCAAAACTCAACTGCTACAGGCAAAGTCCAAAGAAAAACTGAAACTGAGCAGCTGCCAGCAGAGTAAACATGCTCTGTTTTTAGACACGAGCTCTGCTGGCCAGCTTCTGCTTCACAAACTGCAGAGCACACAATAGCAACAAAACTAAAAGGATACATTGGTGCGCATGCGCACTAACTCCACCCACACACAGCTTGTTTACAAGAAATGTGCTGCTCCACTGCCAACCAGACCTGAGCCAGGGAGCCTGACTAAATTATTCTATTTTCCCCACATCTGCGAACTTACTTTACTAATAAGTTATGCACCTTCAAGTTTTTTCTTGTTACTCCTTAGCTTCATCTTCCTTCAGACTAAAGAAATCCCTTTAGCATTTCTTGTAAGACATACCTAATATTCACGAAATCCCTTAGATTTTGTTTGTCTTGGAAAGACTTTATTTCTCCTTCATATTTGAAGGATAGTTTTGCCAGATAAAGAATTCTTGGCTAACAATCTTTTTCCATCAGCACTCTGAATATAACATCTCATTCTCTTCCAGCTGTGGGGTTTCTTTTTTTTTTTTTTTTTTTTTTTTTTTCTTTTTCGTGACCGGTAAGGGGATCACAACCCTTGGTGTGGTGTCGCCCACACCACACTCAGCCAGTGAGCCCACCGGCCATTCCTATATAGGATCCGAACCCGTGGCGGGAGCGTCGCTCCCAGCGCTGAACTCTCCCGAGTGTGCCATGGGGTCGGCCACAGCTGTGGGGTTTCTACTGAAAAATCTGCTGAAAGATGTATCGGGGCTCCTTTGAACCTTATGTGTTTCTTTTCTCTTGCTACTTTCAGTATTCTTTGTTTATCTTTGGTTCTTGATGATTGACTATAATGTTGCCTTGGGGTGTTCCTCCTTGGATTGAATTTGAGTGGTGACCTCTGAGCTGCTTGCACCTGGATGCTGTCATCTTTGTCTATACCTTGAGAAAATTTCAACCTTTATTTTTGAGCTGCTTTCTACATCTTTTTCTTTTTCTTCTCCTTTGAGTATGCCAATTGTGCAGCGATTATTTTCCTTGAGGGGGTCCCATATTTGCTGTATTTTTGTTTCATTTTTTCTTATTCTTTTTTCCTTTTGCTCCTCTTATTTGATAGTTTTATATGTCCTATTTTTGAGTTCACTGGTTCTTTTCTCTGTTTGATTAAGTCTGCTGTTGGAAATTTCTATTGAGCATTTCAATTCAGAAAAGATATTCTTTATTTCTAGGATTTCTATTTGTTTTTTAACTTATTTAATTTCTTTGTCAAGTTTCTCATTCTGCTCCTGAATTTTTTCCTAGATATCATTTATTTTTCTGCCTGCATTTTCTTGTGACTCCCTGAAGATCCTTAAGAGGTTTATTCTTAATTCTCTGTCTGACATTTCATAGATATGCTGTTCCTGTATGTACATTGCTGGTGCTTTGTTTCTTTTCATGGTGGTGACATTTCTGTTCTTTCTCGATCTTTAGGCCCTTACATTGATGCCTGGGCATTTGAGGTGACTGCTACCTCTTCTAAGTTTTATAGGTGTTCTTGGGTTGTGTTAGATCATCACTGGTTAATATCAGAGCTTTGCCTTTGGTCTGTGGTTGGTCTGTGGATTTTTTTTTTCCATACTGAGGTGGATTAATAGTTACCACTACCACATAGACTCTGCTCTGGAATTAATGTGCTGTCCTGTGGTTAGTTTCCAAGTTGGCAGAACTTCCTGTGGTCACCAGATCTTGAGGTCTGTGGTTGAACTAAATTGCTGCTTTGCTGCTGATTCTCTGGGGAAGACTTTTGACGTAGATCATTACTCCCTTCCAGGTCTGGGGGCTGTGTGGGAATTCTGGCCTGAATCTGAGTCTTTCCTGAAGGTTGTGCCCCCTGCAATTCTATCACCCTGACAAATTTCCATGTGACCAACTGCCCATGCTGCACCCAGTGTTCCCATGGCAGGCTTACCTTTCCCCTGCACTCCAACTACTTCCCATGGGACAGGCCATGTAAGCAACCCTCTCACTGTCCTTTGGGGGGTAACTTTCTCCAGTTGGCTTCAGCTGCTTGCTCTAGGCAGGTCCAGGTTAATCCTGCCAGTGGTCTTTAGGGCCTGAGGGCTGGTATGGTGCATTCCAGAGTCCTCTTCTCCCCTGCAGACTCCAAGCAGGTTCATAGGAAGAATCCCACTAGGGCTTTTTCTAGCTTTGATTCATGTGCAATAGCTACTCCACATCTCCATATCAGGATGGCTCAGAAGTGGCCAGGGCTCAGAATGATAGGTGCCATCCCTAAGCCCTCTCACTGTGGCCTCTCATACTGAGAATTGTCTATTCCACCATCTTGATCGCCACGGATATCTTTAGGAGAATATGTCCATGGTCCCCATTTTCATGCCTTTAATAGTACAATATATAATTTTAGCAGCCAAGTGTAACTTTAATGATATTTTCATTTTTCATTATTTATTTGGCTTTATACATTTACTAGATTTCATTATTCCCTTTTAACATCTTTACATGTTTGCTACTGATCTCTTATTTTTGCTGAAGTAATGCTACTCTTTATTTAGGAAGTTATTATTTTCCATATTTTAAAGATTAAAAATATTGAGGCTTCAAAAGGTTAAATAACTTTCCCAAAGCCACACAACTGTTAAATTTGCAAAGCTGGAATTTAAACTCATGTCTGTTGATTTTATAACCTTAAAATCACTATGCTAGAAAGCCTCAGACACTGAATTCCACCTGAAGCAAGCCTGGGATGCAGGGAAAGAGGAATGCTCTTCCCAACAGGACTCCTAAAGCATCTGCAGCACAAAGAAAAATGTTCACCACCTTATCTTAGAGATCATTCATTTAATGAGTTCAGGTCAGCCCCGATGGCCAGTATATCAGCATCTTTTTGATACTTTGGAGAAACAGCTAGAGACATTTTAACCAAAAAGAGTAGGTACTGTAAACAGTGGAAAAGATAGAAAATATGGTTCTAGTCAACCTACTGTGAACCTTAGCTTTTTCATGATTCTGGGCACATGAAACCTGGCTTCTAGAATCTTATCATCAGGAAAAATCTTCACTTCCTTTTGACCTGGATAAAATTTATTTCTTTCAATCTTCCCATTTCTGTAGGATTTCGCTTAGAAATTCAGCCAGAAGTATAAATGTTCATATCCCAAGAAATTTCACAAAGTCAAATACGATCTAAGTTTAGTAGCCAAATTCATATTTAAATCCATTATTTTATTTGTTCAACAGATACCGCCAGTTACTATCACAGTTTAGAAATTCAGCCAGAAGTATAAATGTTCATATCCCAAGAAATTTCACAAAGTCAAATACGATCTAAGTTTAGTAGTCAAATTCATATTTAAATCCATTATTTTATTTGTTCAACAGATACCGCCAGTTACTATCACAGTTACTTGAAATGCATTAGTGGAGAACAGGGCCAGATCTGTCACCTAATTGAGTTTATATTCTAGCAGGGAGAGAAAACAATATTTTAAAAAGCATAATAAATAACTTAATTACTTTTTAAAGTTAGAAGGTGATGAATGCTATGAGAATTCCTGAAAGTCGTGGAGCAGGTTGTGTTATTAGATATGGTGATCCTACTTGTGTAGGTGAGATTCAAGAAAAATCTGAAGAGGAAGAGGGAGTTGATCAAGGTGATATGCAGAGTGTGACAGATTCTATTTTTGCCCAAAACGTATCTTGCCTCTCTTTTTGAGATTAAATATCCTTGATCAATTGACATCAGGATTGGCCACAACATGCTTTAGCTAAAGAAATGTGAGTGAAATGATGTATACATGTCTAAGAAGCTTCTAGAACCATGTTTTTTCATGTTTTCCACTCTTTTCTTTTTGTCTGCTATGAGACTGGAAATGTCCAGGAGATTTTTATATGCCATGGAGATCAGGGATTCTCCCAACCTGACTGATATGTAGGAAAGAGCTTCGGGAAGAAAAAAACTTAAGCAAAGGGCTGAGGCAGGAGCATGCCTCTCGTGATCAAGGGAGAGAAAGAGGTTAGAAAAGTAGCAGAGTGAGAACGAGGAGACCAGTCAGAGAAGCATTTAGAAAGGAGGCCACCTCATGTAGGGCCTTGTAGGCCGTGTTAGGGAACTTGGCTTTTACTCTAAATGAACTGGTGAGTCGTTGTCAAATTTGAATAGGATGATCCAGCTTCAGTGCTCATTGAATCACTTTGACTGCTATATTGAAAATAAAGCAAGGTGACGGTCGTTGTAGGGAGAACTCTTAGGAGGAAATTGGAAAGAGATAATGGTGGTGGCTTGCCTCAGAGCATGAGACTGGAAATGTCCAGGAGATTTTTATATGCCATGGAGATCAGGGATTCTCCTAACCTGACTGATATGTAGGAAAGAGCTTCGGGAAGAAGAAAAAACTTAAGCAAAGGGCTGAGGCAGGAGCATGCCTTGTGTGATCGAGGGACAGAAAGAGGTCAGAAAAGTAGCAGAGTGAGAACGAGGAGAACAGTCAGAGAAGCATTTAGAAAGGAGGCCACCTCATGTAGGGCCTTGTAGGCCGTGTTAGGGAACTTGGCTTTTACTCTAAATGAACTGGTGAGTCGTTGTCAAATTTGAGTAGGATGATCCAGCTTCAGTGCTCATTGAATCACTTTGACTGCTATATTGAAAATAAAGCAAGATGACGGTCATTGTAGGGAGAACTCTTAGGAGGAAATTGGAAAGAGATAATGGTGGTGGCTTGCCTCAGAGCAGCAGCAGTAGCAGGGGTCATGAAGAGAAGTCATTGGATTTTAAAAATCTCTACTCAGAGGAGGCCTGGAAGCCAGAGATTCTGAGCAATAGCTGTCATGTTCCAGAGGGGTCTGTCTATCAGGGCTGAATAAAGCAGTGCCTCACTTAGACTATGTGAACACAGTGAAGAGATGACAAGGATAAGAAAGGTGGCCCAGGACTCAGAGCAGCACTGTGGGCACAAACACAAACCAAAATTTTAATCAGAAACCAGAGTGAGTGTCTGGAAGTTGAACTGTCACATAGTTTGAGAGCTAAGGGAATGCCACACACAGAGTCTGCTGTCGTACCAGGACTCACCTTACACCCAGAGACTCATCTACAGCCACCGGGACTTACCTTCACCTGCCAGTAGTCGGCCGTTCCATAGGATGCTGAGATGCTCTGAGAGCTTTAGATTGTATCTCTGCTGTTCTGGACCATGTAAAACGTTTGCACCTATGCCAGCAGTTTGAGTGCCAAAGCTGACGTGGTCTGACTTGTCCTTGGTTGACTAACCTCAAACAGAAAAAATGTCCTTCCAAACATCCTTCTTTAGAAAGCTCATGATTTCTCTTAAGATTACTTCTTCAATTAACAAGCATTAAGCACTAGCTATAGTTAGTTTACCAGTCTAAGAGCTGAGATTAAAAACATAATCGAGAAAAAAACTGTCTACCTATTTAGAGAAATTTTGCATCAAATATGTAACCAGCGTGGGAACAGAAACTGAAGGCAGAGTGTGACGGAAGTATAGGAGAGCCATAGGCACAGTGCTGTAGCAGTGCAGAGCTGGGGACACCCAGCAGGGAAGGAAAGGCATCTCAAGGAAGGTAGCAATTGAGCACCCTCAAAGGTTAAGAAGGAATTTGCTCCTAAAAGGTAGGAAGGATATGTCAAACCAGAAACCAGAATAAATGTGCAGAGTACACCTTCTCATCATGTGATCTTTTCTTTGCAGAAATTGTATCGGCAAGATCCAACAGAAAACTGAAAATCAATGTTTTGTCACGTCATTGACATCCAATTTTTATATTCTCTATATTTCCTTTTGGAAGTTTCATTGTCTTTATCAATTGTATGAATCATTTCATCTTTCCCCATTTATCTGCCACTGGAAAATGTAACCAAAAGCTTTCCCCATTGGCACTCAAAAGTGCAGAGAACCCACGGGAAGAACGCTGGAGCGGAGCACATCCACTCTCCAGCACTCCTGCCCTAGTCCTCCCCTCCTGCCCCGTGGTTGCTGCTGAGGCATTGGCTTCTCCAGGCTTTCCGGTGGCATTAACCCTCACTCTGTCCTCTCTCTGAGCACTGTTTTCTTGCTCTTAAAGAAGGTTCTAAAGAATTTCCCCATTCTGCACAATTTCTCTTTCTTCGTCTCAGTTTTGGTCCTCTAGACTGACCACCTCGAATACTCCCGGGTGCCTAGAGTAACTCTTTATCCCCATATGTCACCTTAAACGTGTCTCACAAGTGTGTGTTTCTGATACAATCTATACCTTCAGTGTTTTTTAACCAGCGCATTCTATTAACCGCTTCAGCAGCTCTTCGTGTTTATTTTGCTCTTAATAGTCATTAGCTTTTCTCCTTTCCAGGACACTTTCCATCTTCACATTTTACAGCATAGCGCCCCCTACCACGACTCTCCAGTATCACTGGAAAATGGGCAGGACTTCAGATTTCGGGATTATTTATTTTTAATATTATTCCTAATGTCATTCCCTTTGAACAGTAATTCTCTCATCTTCCATAGATTTCTGCCAAGTTTTTAAGACATTAATTTTAGAGAAGAAAGAATCTCCCACTGTGTTTACCATCTCTTCTCCTTGGGGCCGCTACTTCTGTCAATTAAAGGGGTCTCTTTTTCTCTCTGGTAGGACTAGGTCTCAGCCTCGCATTGTCCAACTCATTCTGTGTTTACCATCTCTTCTCCTTGG
Organism: Galeopterus variegatus; assembly: GCF_000696425.1. Classification (NCBI taxonomy): domain Eukaryota; kingdom Metazoa; phylum Chordata; class Mammalia; order Dermoptera; family Cynocephalidae; genus Galeopterus; species Galeopterus variegatus. The sequence continues at coordinate 93,648 of NW_007733739.1, read as the reverse complement.
GGCCGCTACTTCTGTCAATTTAAGGGGTCTCTTTTTCTCTCTGGTAGGACTAGGTCTCAGCCTCGCATTGTCCAACTCATTCTCAGCATTTCTTCAGGAACCAAATCATCAAGTTTTCCTGTACTCAGAACATTTCACTTCAAAACGTTACAGTGTTTTATTCAAAATGTTCCAAAATATTGAGTTTCTTTTTTGTGTACTAACTCAACCAAAGCATTCTCTTAATATCTTTAGTAAATTCTAATGAAACTAATGACATAGATGGTACAGTGCACAGCTAATGGCTTTGAGTTTTCAACTGTGATTTATATGATCTGAGATACCGGGAATGTTGGTGGTTATCTTGTCCTTTATGTCTTATGACAGACACAATTAAAAAGATGAATTAGCAATGCTTGGATTAGGGATTTTAAAGCACACTTTGAAAAAGTGAAGCTTGTCAAGAAGGTTGAGAAAGATCAAAAGAATACAGAGGCTTTAAGTGCTCCAAGTGTTAAAACAAAATGAATATTACTAACTTCCTAATAACGAGAGGTGTTCAGATGTTAAAAATCTACAACTGCTTTGCAATAACTGCTTGTGTTTAAATAACAATTGTCTTCTAATTGCTTTCTTCTTAAAATTTTGGGAAATTGGGCAAAATTGCATTGTCTATTTGTAACCCTCAGTGCATTTTGCAGATGTCCCCATCAACACACACACACACACACACACACACACACACCCCACACACACACACCCCACACCCTGAAACATTTGGCTTGCTTTAATAAACACAAACATGAAATAGCCCACACACACACCCCACACCCTGAAACATTTGGCTTGCTTTAATAAACACAAACATGAAATAGGCTGAGTAATTTGTAACAATTGTAGCATCAGGTTTTTCTTGTACGCATGTAAATAAGTAGTGATCAACCCTATTTCATATATGTGGAAATATTTAAATCCACAGATCCCATTCTGATTACTTTTAGGACTATTCCTATCACCTTTTCCTCTGCCCCAGTTGAAACTATTTCTTACATTTCTTTTCTGATGTTCTCTCATCTTTACATCACATCCATAAACATATTTTCAATCAGTTTGATTTAGAAAAATTCTGGAGTAGGAGTCTGAAGTTCCAGGTCCTGGTCGGACTCCACATTTTCAACAATATTCATAAATCAAGAACAACACCATCAGCCTACACTTTAGAGCACTTAGTATCTGCCAGACACAGGAATAAGTTCTTTGTGTACCTTATTTTTTTCAGTCTTCCCAACAGCCACATAGAGAAAGTGACATTCTGCCCATTTTGGAGGTGACAAAACTAAAAAGCCTGGAGAGGTCGAGTAATTTGTTCAAAGTCACAGAGCCAGTAACTGGTAAAACAGGCACTCAAACATAAGTGTGTGTAATTCCAAACAATATGGTCTAACGTGCTTCGTTTGCTGTGTGACCTTGCAATTTCCTTTTCCTAACTTGGAAAACTGGCAACCACCGAAGGAGCTTCCTGGCTACTCCCTACAGTTGGGAAGATTCAGTGTTCGACATATCTAGGAGTTAAGATATCCCATTCTGTCATCCCTTAAATGCCTTAGACGTGCACATTTTGAAAATCCTGTGCTGATGGTGATCCTGCCCAGAAGGCACCTTTTCTTTCTGGCCTCTTAGAACTCCTTAATTCAGGACCTAAGTCTAAGATAAATTGTCCTTTTCGTATCCAGCCTTTTAATGCATATAAAGTTAAGACCACATTTTTTAGCTTTCTGAGTTGCATAGGGTGCTGCTCTAGTTGCTACGTGCTTAAGTATTAAGTATTAGAATATATTTTTACCTGAAGCTGTACTGGCTCCATATTTGTGAAATTTTAGGTTCCATTCCTCGAAGGCTCATTTCCTCTCCTACTTCTTAGTGAAGCTTTAGCCTGGGCTCAGGCTGGACAGCCCTCCCTCTGTCTGTCTCGGGCACGGGTGCCATCTACAGAAGACCCATTATTCTCATTTCCTTTGCTTCTCCCTCCATTCAATTCTGTGACGCTGTCCCTCCTCTTGGCCTTTCATCCTGGGACTCAGACAAAGCTGCGTCTCGTGAAGTGCCCTCTGTCTTCATTAGCCACCTTCTTGCTGCTGCTCTCTTGGTACAATCTCTTATTTACCCTCAGCTATTGTATCTGTTTTCCCACCATAACCAGAATTCTGTATTCTTCATTTTTCTCCCACACTTCAAAAAGCCTCTTCTTCCTGCTTTCTCTTTCCTTCTTCCCAGCCCCGGGATCCTCCCTGCATGCAGGTGGGTTGATACGACTTGCTCCAGTCTTTTCTATCAGACCCTTTCATTCCAAGATTTGAAGAGGGCACAGCTGCTTCTGAATCCCTTTTATTATAACAAGCAATTTCACCAGAGAGATTACAGACAGTATCACTCTGACAAGGGACACTACTAAGTCCTTACTCTCCACACCCATGTCACTTCTTGACAGCACAGCAACGCATATGATAATAACCTCACTCGTGCGAAAGGAGATTTTTTATTTTATCCTATAAGAGACAGAGCTCTTGTATTTTTTTTTTCAAATTTCTAACAATATTTACATATGAAACTGACACGTAACTTGCGATTAGTTGCTCAGTTGTCTGCACTATTTCCTCTCCCTTGCCTATTGCTACTTTCTCTTCTCTTTCTTGAGACTTCAGCTCACTTGATGTTTTCTCTTTCTGGTCCCCAACAGTCCAAGTACCTTAGGAAATTTCTCTACATTCTCGGACTTCCTCTCCTCCTGCAGAATTTCCTTCACATTCCTTGGTTACAGCTGGTAATAGCTGCATGTTAATTAGATTTAGTCCATCTTGAGGGTTTTTGAAGTTTGAAAGAAGAACTGGTTGGCCAGGTTGTCTCTCCAATCCAGAGTAAGAACTGTTTTGTTTGAGCAATTACTCAGCCATGCTTTAGGGACTGGCACGTTTCTCTTGGGGCTTCCTGTCTCGGTACCTGCTCTGCCAGGCACTGGTGCTACACCGTCCACGGGCTTTTTTCTTCTTTGTGCCATCTACCCTATATCCCTCAGGACTTGACTGGCATGAAAAATATGGAGATTTGGACCAAGAATTATGACTTATTAAATATGGAATCTCTACTATAGTTTGGGAGGGGTGGCGATAGCATAGAAGTTGAAAGACAGAAAGCCAACTTTTTCAGGTTGAAATGAATCTTTACTGTTTATGACAGACAAAATTTTTTTTGATAAATTCATTTTAGAGAAAAAATTTCTGATTTTTTAATTTTATCCCAAAATGTTTCTTGATGTTATGGTGATTTGCAGTGATGCAAATATGACCCCAAAATACATTATTCTGTGACAATATAGTAATTTTTAATAAAATAATCATTTAAAGAGACTACATATTAAAAAACAAAAATTGAACAAAAAAGTTTTCTAGCATTTATCATTTAATGATAGTTCCATTGAACGTGGCAGAAACTACTTTAAAGCTTATATAAAAGGCTGGCATCAAAATTTAAAAATATTAGAATTACATGAAATGTAAACTATTTTTCTAATTTGTACCATAATTTTGATAATTATTTTACAGGTGCTTTTGTGATTTTTTTCGAATAAAAATATCTATTAAATCTTTAAGACAGGATTCTGGCAGATTATTATTTTGGAACACTCCTGAGCACAGGATTGTTTCTTGCTAGATGCCACATTGTAGTTAATAAAAGCTTATAAGTCATGATAATCTAATAACCAACATATTAAAGGGTTTATTCTCTAAAAGTTGTTAGTTGGTTTAGTAAACAGGTATTTATAGTCAGTCTTACTCTGAAACTCTTACTGAAACACATCTGAAGATATATTAATTAGGCACTGTATTTGATATATGAAACATTTCAGTCCTCTAAACTTTCCTTTAGTGATATAAATGCCACATTTTAATTTAATGTCATGGCCTTATGTAGGCATTAACTGATGGCACTAACCAATTTGGGGGGCATATTTTTCAAACAGCTAGAACTTACAGAATTCCTATCAGTGTGCCACGTAGTGTCTCCTTATCTAGCCTCTCTCTACCTTCCCCCCATCTCCTGATTTCTGTAGATTTATGTGATTATGGGAAGCCCTTCCAGACCCAACTCTATGTATGGAGAATTTGACCCGAAACAGCCAATCAGTGCTTTCAATCCTTTGCCACAGTTATTGGTATGAGATGGTCATGTGACGTGTCCCATCAGAGTGAATCTTGTGATTTTTCAACAGTGCCCTTTGCAGCAAACATCATGTGTAAAATCACTGCAAGTGCTTGGCTACCAGGAGATGAGCCCACCTGAGAATGAACCACATGGAAGGGAGCAAAACCTAGAGAACCTCAGAGAAACAGGTCAAAATCACCAGGAGGTTCACCCTACCTATGGATTGTCATTTATGTGCCCCCTTTTTAAAAACTGGTTTGAGCTTGATTTTTCTTATATACAGCCTAAACATGTTTACCTGAGTCATCTCTGATGTGCTCAGAATTCTCCTAGGGAGACTACAGGGGTTACATTGTTGCTCACCCAGCAAGTCTGCACTGTCCTTGAAGTGTTCTGTTTTGTAAAATGGTAGCTATAACATCGAAGTGGTATAGAATTCAGAGTTAATCTGTTCAGTAATGGAGAAGGTACAAAGACGTTCAGTGGAAAAAAGGTCAAGGATGGATGGAGCTGTCTCATCAGGAATGGATGAAGCATCTTGGCAGGTCCGGGCCTTAAGAGATGGGTGAAATTGGATACAAGAAGGACCACGTGAAATGAGCAGGATGAGAGCACCGGGGCAGGAGCAGCCACAGGGTAGCTGTGGGTCAGGGCAGCTATGACTAAAGCACAGAGATTTGTGCTCAGGACAGAGGCAAATAAGGTTGACTGGGTCAGATTATACAAGGTCTTCAAGGTCATCCAAGGAGATCCAAAAGTTATGACAGAGCATGAGACGCTACCAGACATGTGTTTTAAATTTAAAACACTTACTGTTTCTAATCATAGAAGGTTTATACACTCATTGTAGAAAAATCAGAAAAAAAAATACCATACACAAAGGAAAGAGAATTATTCCTAATACCACCGATGAAAGATGATTGCTATTTTTATTTGAACATATTTCTTCAACATTTTTGTATATGAGTGCTTGTATTTAACAAAATTAAGGTTGCATTGTCTACACAGTTTTGTATCTTGCTTTCTTATCTAGTATATCTGCACATTGTTAATTACTATGAATATTCCACTATATAACTATTGGATCAACTATTTCATAATTTCCCATTGTTTGATAAGTGGAGCAAACAATTTTTGGTACAGAAATATTATAAATTAAAAAAAATATTTTAGAAAAATTTATCCTCAGCAATCTGCATTCTAATAAAAGGTGGAGAAGGATCTTGCATTCAGCTAAATGTTTATCTTAATAATCCAAGTATGAAAGATTGTGAATCAGAACTAAGCTGAGTATTGAGTGAAAAAGGAAAAAATATTGAGGAATTTCAAAACTGTTACATGGTATTACTAGGTTATTTGTCAGAACAGGTAAATAAGTTAAAGATAACTAAAATTTGGGGCCTGAAAAAAAAAGTGTAATTATCTGGGAAAAGGAGAGTCTAAAAGCAGAGCTTCTGAGAAACATTAACTGTTTTTGTTTAAACATAGTGAGAGTGAAACCATCTCAAAACAATCAAGTAGAAATATCCAAAAAGCAATGAAAAACCCAGACTAAAGCTTAGTTGGAGGGAAAGACTGGAAATAATATTAATAGCTCTTATTTTATTTAGCTTATACTCTATGCCAATTGCTGTTTCAGTACTTGGCATAACTTATGAGGAAAATAGTCTATGGTAAAGCCCACGAAATGGAACAAGAGGCCATGAAATGGGGCATCGCTGGGTCTGATGGCAGAAGAAATGGACAGTCACTTTAGGACTTGATGCCTAGATCAATTGGGACCAATCATTTTGTATCTATGTATTATACAAGATTAAAAATCAGTAGTTTCCCCAAAGGAAAATCAAAGTGATGTTGGAGAAGATGAAGGAGAGAGTGCCAGGCCAAGAGCAACAGACGTCACTACAGAGGACGATTGTTCCAGGACCAACAAGAGCTAAGTTCTGAGTGTTTACTCTATGCCAGGAATTGTACAGATAGATTTACATCCTCACAACAAATTTCTGATGAGGGTACTTACCATTAGTTTCCTGAGGCTGCTTTAATAAATTGTCACAAACTAGGTGGCTTTGAACAACAGATATTTATTCTTTCTCAGTTCTGGAGGCCGGGAGTCAAAATCAAGGTTTCATCAGGCTCGTTCTCCCAGAAGGACTGGAAGGTATAGGGAAAAATCCTTCTTGCCTTTTTGCAGCTTCTGGTGGCTGTTGGCATTCCACGGGCTTACAGCCACATGACTCCTACCTCTGCCAGGAATTAGGACCAGGAAGTATCGTTTGAAGACCACAATTCAGCCCACTACAGAACTATAGTCATCTTCGTTATATAGAAAGTAAACTAAAGCCTGAAGAGGTTTAGCAAGTTGCCCACGGTCTCAAAACTATAGCGTGAGGAAAGAGCTGTATTCAAGCCTGGGTTGTCTAATTCCATTGCCCATAATCTAAACCACTACATTGTGGTGTGATTCACAAGCACATGAAGTGAAATACTGTGGAATAATATCCAGAATCATAGGTCCAAAAAAATGTGGTTCTACTAATATCAGGATGGAGAAAATGTCCCTTGACCACAGTTGGCTATGGGCTGCACCAGTTTTTAAGTGGGGTGATATTACTTGTCCACATCAGGATTACTTTGTATAAATTTATTTTGTTTGCCTAAGTTAGTTTTGACTGTCTTTACAATAAGTCCTGAAATACAATGGGTCTTCAAAAAGTTCATGGAAAGATTTGCATTATATTTCAATTCTATTTTCCATGAACTTTTTGAAGTATCTTTATAGATGGACCTCATCTGCCACAATTTTACTCAAAAGAATAATCCACAGAATAGGAAAACCTAAAAAGAAATACTCCTTACAGACTGGTGCCTTGACAATATGAATCCATGTCTGAATAAATGAAGTGTCGTATTTATTCAATTGCTGGAGGTGTTGCTGGTGCCTTAGCATATTATATAGTATCACATTGCAAGGCGTGTGTATATGTGCATGCCCATGTGTATGCATGTTGTGTGTGTGTGTGTGTGTGCATGAGCATGTGTGTTCTATCCTCCAATTAGAGGGTAAAATCCTTGAAAGGTGACTTCTACCCCCAGTAGATAGCATAGTGCCTTAGTGTGTGTGTGTGTGTGTGTGTGTGTATGCATGAGCATGTGTGTTATATCCTTCAATTAGAGGGTAAAATCCTTGAAAGGTGACTTCTACCCCCAGTAGATAGCATAGTGCCTTACCTATAAAATGGGGTCAATAAACATTTTTTGAGAGGCTGATTTCTCGACCTATCACCAAATATTTTTGACATGTGCTTATCAGGAAGTATATGAATTTCAAATGAAATAAAAGGCAGAATCCTTGTCTACAAAGAACTTATAATGTAGTTGAACTTTTTTTTTTAATATCATTCTCAAAATCTATGTTCTTTCAAGCGCAATGTCCCAGAAGCTGGACTGCCCACAAACTGCTATGAGCCTTTCCTCATCCTAATTTAATTCTATTAAAAAATTTTATAGTGTGCCTTGCAATTAAATTTGATATCATTACTAGAAAGGTACTGTGAATTCAATTCAGTTCTGAGATTTTACTGATCAGATTTATTTTTGAGGTCGATGAATCTCATAAGTCTAGTCTGTTTTAATTTCTTTTCCTTTTGAATGTGAAATCAACCTCACATTTCCTAAATAATGAGTTTGCTCTTATGCACTTGCTCAGACTATTGTTCAGTAGACGTTGGCTCTTTATATGATTCAGTACCTGCTCAGTATTTTCTATTTATACAAAATTAAGAGACTTCCTTGCACACAAGACAGTAGTCATATTATTTAACTAGTGTCTCGGTTGCTTTTGCTTTATTCCTTGTACTGACCTTCATTTTATAA
>NW_007733739.1:83829-85354 GCF_000696425.1 Galeopterus variegatus | reverse complement strand
CTTTCTTGTCAGTGATGCTGTAAGACTCACTTGTGGAGATCTATGCTGACCTTTTCTCATGGTAAGCATCTTACCATATGTGGCTCTATTTTATACATGTCTATTTTTATTTTTCACATACATATGGATTTATCACCTATTTTCTCCATTACTCAACCACCCAGGCTATTCCTTTCCTGAATCACCTTGCCAGGGAGATCACCCGATCTAATCATCAACAACCTTGTGGTATTTTTTTCCCATATTATTTCATTATTTAAGATCTTCTTGGTCACTTCTCTGCTTACTTGAATTGCCTATTCAAATAAGGCACTTGAGTAGTCATAATATAAGTATCTACTTGCATTCATCTCCACTATTACTGCTATTCCCAAAGTATAAAACTGTGCCAGGCACATAGTAGGTTCTTATTAAATACTTGTTGAATGAATTAATAGATAACTGAGTCCAAAGTCCTATGTGTAATTCAGGTCCTATGTTCAACTCAGGCTAATAGTAGAAAAGTCTGTTCCTTGGAAAATGTGGGAATGAGATATAAGGGTCAGGCAGGGCTTTAAAGGGATATCAAATTACACTGTGGCTTAATTTTTGTTTCTGGGGCGATTGTTTCTTTAAGTCAATTCTTTCACTGGAAATATTTAGATATTTTTAAATATCAAAAGGTAGCAATGTAAAATTTAATATTTAAAGAGAATAATTTTCCAATAATATTGCACAGATGCGACATAGTTAGTTGTAAGAAGCATCACACTATGACTTCAAATTCCTAGTGAGAATGTTTGATACTAATGGTTAGTCAAAATCAATTAGAAATGAGTGTATCATCTAGCGTGACACCAACCTCTGCAATTAAATAAAGGTCCTTCTCATCCTCTTCCAACCCTTTTGCCAAACTGCTTGTTAGTATCTGACAACTGGAAATGAACATTGCCTTTATCCATAGTGTTGTCATTGCCATAACTGTTAAGGAGATTTAGCTTGTGGTTATGCATGTGTTTTATTCATTCTGTGAGTGCAGGAACAATGTTTATCTTCTTACAGTTTCATTCTCTTCGATTGCTGCAATCTCTCATGCATAGAAGTTTCTCGTTCTATTGTTCAAAGAAGTGATCAAGAAACAATTGCCAGTTGTCTGCTTTGTTCAGGCCCCGTGTTTGAGTCTAGGAAAGCAAATGTATGTAAGAAACAGAGCTGAGTGTCGAGGGTGGATGCAGAAGAGAGAACAATTATTGTGCAGTACAATGTAGAAAGTAGAACCATAGAAATATTTCCATTGTGGTGCAACAAATGAGTAGCATTTAACCCAGCCTGGACAGGAGGTTAGTGAGAGACAAGTGTCAAGTGTGTCCCCAGTACCACCTTAACTCCTTTGTTCACTACTTAGAAGTATATATCAGGGCTGACCAGTTAGTGCAGGTGGTTAGACCATAATGCTGATAACTACATCATTGTCCAGGGTTTGATCCTTGTACTAGCCAGCCTCCAAAAATAAAATAAAATAAAATAAAGATCAATTTGAAAAAAA
>NW_007733739.1:80970-83229 GCF_000696425.1 Galeopterus variegatus | reverse complement strand
AAAAAAATAGGTATTATTTATCTCATTTTACAGGTAATTAAGTGAAGAGTTCAGCAACGAAGTTTATGAGGCTAGTAATTGGTGACATTGAAATTAAAAATCAGGTTTGTCTAACTTCAAAGTTTGTGATCATTCCATTATATCATAGGAAATATTAGAAAAGAAACCAAGTCAGAATAGAGACTGGGCCAATGTGGTGAGCAGAGACAGCCGCAAATCAAAGCATTTCCAACATATTTAAGCAACATACATAGACAGCCTTATATGAGAGTAGAAGAAGTAAACAAAAACCAAAATCTAACCCCATTAGGTAGCTAGTATACTCCAGGCAATATATATTATTTTATGTAATTCTTACAAAAGACCCGTACTATTGATATAAATCAAGTCAAAGACAATGGGGCCTCCCAGGAGGGAGATCCTATGTCATTTGGATGACAGAGACAAAGGCAGAGCAAAAAAAAAATCCATGATAGTGGACTATACATGGCACTTACACTTCCCAAAATGCAGCTAGGATATTTTTCTGCCAGTTCATGTAGCCAAGGATATTGCTTTTAACCATGATGTTAGTAACAGATTATTCTTCTCTTATCCTTCACAACCCCTTTTTATCTCTATTATCAATAATGTTTTTGTTGAAGGATGAAGAATGCCTATAATTTCTTATCTTTCCCACCCCACTTCAGCCACAGTAACAAGGCTAGGTTTTAGCTTCATTTATTCTTTTAACACATGTTTTTAAGCCCCTATTCCATGTAAGCACATGAAGAACTGAGGCAGTCACCGTTCAGGGCACTGGAGGTAAGTCCATCCCAGATCTCCCAGAGCTTACATTCTAGTAGAGGGAGGCTGAACAAATATACAGGGTAACTGTAGCTACTGATAAGACCTATGGAGACAGTGAAACAGGAAAAAGTATAAGTGAGAGGTGAGGAGGAGCAACAGGAACTATGGTGGTCACAGAAGGAGCCTCCGAAGAGGTGAGTTTGGATCTACAGCCTGAATGGAAGAAGGACCCAGCAGGTGAAGACCTGGGGAAGAGCAAGTACGAGGTTCCTGAGTCAGAAACAGGAATGCTGCAGTTGGATGTCATCAAGATAGCAAAATGATATGTCCCCAACATTACTCTTTCCCACAATCAACCAATTTACAACTATTAAAAAGCAAAAGACTGCCAACCTGGGACTGCTGGAGCTCTGGGAAAAAGGAGGAGAGACCCGCAGAGCTCATGAAGGTGGAAGATGAAACCACTCCAACCATTTCAAGCCCCAACTGCTTCAGGGATGGCCTTGTGAGAGGTAGGAAGAAGCTGCAGAACATGTAGCTGGAGTCAGCAAAAGCCAGAGCTGAGCCCTTTGTGTGAAGTGGCCTGGAGTCTGCAAGGGAGAAGAGGGCCTCAGAGTGTACCACACCAACCCCCAGGCCAGTGAGACCACTGACAGCGTTCCTGTGGACCCCCATATGAGTAAGGAGCCACAGCTGACAAGTAAAGAAGGGAACCACCCAGAGGCCAGTGAATCATCACAATGGACCAGCACATGGCCTGCCCTTTGGGAAGCATTTGGAGTGCAGAGGGAGGCTGGTCCATTGGGAGAACATTGGGGTGCAGAGGGGGCAGCTGATCTACCTTTCTATCTGCACAGGCCTGCTCAGTGGAGACCCGTCAGGGTGAGAGAACTGCAGATGGTGCAGTTTGTAGGAAAGACTCAGTCTCAGGCCAAAATTTTGATATAGCCCAGGTGTACCTGACCTCATAATACCCAGAAGTGATTAAATGACCAAAAATTAAAATCCAGTTCACTCAAAAGTCTGTCCCTAGAAAATCAGCAACAAAGCAGAAGTTTATGCAACCAGAAGTCAAGTGCTGGTCCATACAGGAAGTTGTCCCAATTTTGGAATTAAACAAAACCACAGACCAGAGACAAGGCTCTGCTATTAACCAGTAAAGATCTAACACCACCCAAAACACCTATAAAACCTGGAAGAAGTACAAGTCTCCTCAAATGTCCAGGCATCAGCATAAACACAAATAGATCAAGAAAGAACAGAGAAATATGACACCAACAAAAGAAAGAAACAAAGCACCAGCAACGAACCCAGAAGAACAGCAAATTTATGAAATGTCTGACAGAGAACACAAAATAACACTCTTAAGATGTTCAGAGAGTTACAAGAAAATACAGACAGAAAATTAAGTGATATTGGAAAACAATCCAGGAGCAGAATGAAAAACTTGACAAAGAAATTGATTCAATT
>NW_007733739.1:78006-79806 GCF_000696425.1 Galeopterus variegatus | reverse complement strand
CAAAGACAAAGGTCAAGGATACTGAAAGCAGCAAGAGAAAAGAAACACTTAAGATTCAATGGAGGCCCAACACATCTCTCAGTGGATTTCTCAGTAGAAACCCAACAGGCCAGAAGAGAATGGGATGACATATTTAGGGTGCTGAAGAAAAATGACTGTCAGCCAAGAATTCTGTATCTGGCAAAACTAAGCTTCAAATATGAAGGAGAAATAAAGTTTTTCCCAGACAAACAATACCTAAGTGAATTCATCAACACTAGACCTGCCTTACAAGAAATACCAAAGGGAGTCCTTCAATCTGAAAGAAGAGGGCAATAAGGAGTAACAAGAAAACATTTGAAGGTACATAATTCATTAGTAAGGTAAGCTCACAGACAACCTCAGAATAGTACAATGTCATAAGGGTGGTGAATAAAATGCTTAAATCCTCACTATGAAGGCTAAAGTACAAACCTAACAGGACACTAATATATGCAACAACCATGTAAGATATAGTAAATATTAAAATATGTAACTTGAAGCAACAAGTTGTCAGAGAGTAGAGCATAATGACACCAAAGCATACAGTTGGCTTTGTTTTTTTTTTCTTTTCTCTTAGATATCAAAGTTGTTATTAGTCTAAAATAATGTTATAAATATAATGTGTTTATGGTAAGCCTCATGATAATCATAACATAAACTTATGAGACATACTAAAAATGTATAATAAGAAATCAAAATGTAAAGCTAGAGAAAACTACTGAATTACAAAGAAAGAGAGTAAAATTGGAAAAAAGATCAGCAAAACAACCAGAAAAAAGGAAAAAATGGTAGTAACCAGTTTCTATATATCAGTAATAACCTTAAATATAAATGTATTAAATGTTCCAATTAAAAGACACAGAGTGGCTCAATAGCTTATAAAACAAGAGCCAACAAGATACTGCCTACAAGAAACTCACATAAATGATAAAGATACACACTGTCTGAAAGTGAAGAGATGGAAAAAGGTATTTTATGCAAATGGAAATGAAAAAAGAGCAAGAGTAGCTATACCTACATCATATAACATAGACTTCAAGTCAAGGAAAGTGAAAAAAAAAAAGATAAGGAATGTCATTATATAATGATAAAGGTATCAATTCAACAAGAGAATATAACAATTCTAAATATATATGCACCCAACTCCAGAGTACCCAGTTATATAAAGCAATTACCATTACACTTAAAGGGAGAAATAGACTCCAACACAATAATAGTTGGGGACTTTAACACCCAACTTTCACCAAAGGACAGATTATCCAGACAGAAAATTAACCAGAAAACATCAGACTTAGTCTCCACTCTAGGCCAATTGGACCTAATGGACACATATAGAATATTTCATCCAACAGCTGCAGAATACACATCTTCTTAGCAGCACATGGAACACTCTCTAGAATAGTCCATATGTTAGGCACAAAACAAATTTCAACACATTTTTAAAAATTGATATCATATCAAATACCTTCTCTGACCACAGTGGAATAGAACTAGAAATCAACAACAAAAGGCACAGTAGAAACAGTATAAATACATGGAAATTAAACAACATGCTCCTAAACAACAAATGGGTCAAAGAAGAAATCAAGAAGGAAATTAAAACATTCCTGGAGACAAATAAAAATGAAAACACAACATACAAGAACCTGTGGGATACAGCAAAAGCAGTTCTAAGAGGGAAATTTATAGCAAAAAATGCCTACATCAAAAATGAAAGACTTTGGGCCGGCCCGGTGGCGCACTGGATAGTGCGCCGCTTGGGAAGCGCGGCAGCGCTCC
>NW_007733739.1:75017-77283 GCF_000696425.1 Galeopterus variegatus | reverse complement strand
TACGGGGGCAACACTGAGGGTTGCGATCCGTTGCCGGACACGGAAAAAAAACAAAAAAAAACAAAAAAAAAAAAAAAAAAAGAAAGACTTTAAGTAAATATCCTAGCATTACACTTAAAGGAACTAGAAAAACAAACAAACAAAAAAAAACAAATCTATAATTAGTAGAAGGTGGGAAATAATAAAGATAAAGCAGAAATGAATGAATTAGAAATTCAAAAAACAATACAAAAGATCAATAAAATAAAAAATTGGTTTTTCAAAAAGATAAACAAAATTGATAAGCCTTTAGCTTGACTAACAAAGAAAAAAGAGAGAAGACTCAAATAAATAAACCAGAAATGAAAAAGGAGACATTACAACTGATACCACATAAATACAAGGGATCATAAGAGGCTATTCCAAACAACTATATGCAAACAAACTGGAAAACCTAGAAATAATGGATAAATTCCTGGACACATACAACTCACCAAGGTTGAATCATAAAGAACTAGAAAACTTAAACAGACCAGTAACAAGTATTATTGAGGCAGTAATAAAAAGTCTCCCAACAAAGAAAACTCCAGGACCAGATGGCTTCACTGCTGAATTTTACCAAACATTTAAAGAAGATCTAATGTCTATTCTTTTCAAACTCTTCCAAAAAATTGAAGAGGAGGGAATACTTCCAAACTTATTCCATGAGGCCAACAGTAACCTCATACCAAAACTGGAAAAAAATAAAATAAAGAACAGCAAAACCAGAAAATTACAGATGTAATGAACACAGTTGCAAAGATTCTCAATAAAATACCAGCAAACACAAACCAACAACACATTAAAAAGATCATTCACCATGATCAAGCGGGATTCATCCCAGGGATGCAAGGATGGTTCAACACATGCAAATCAATAAATGTGATACATCACATCAACAGATATACCATATGATCATTTCAATAGATGCAGAAAAATCATCTGATAAAAACATTCAACAAACTAGGTTTAAAAGGAATGTACTTCAACACAATAAAGGCCATATATGACAAACCCATAGCTAATATCATACTGAATGGACAAAAATTGGAGGCTTCTCTTCTAAGATCTGGAACAAGACAAGGATGTCCACTTTCCCTACTCTTATTCAACATCATACTGGACATTCTAGCCAGCACAATAAGGCAAAAGAAAGCAATAAAGGACATTGAAATCACAAAGGAGGAAGTCAAACGAACCCTATTTGCAGATGACATTATCATATACATTAAAGAAAACCTAAAGACTCCACCAAAANGGCTTCTCTTCTAAGATCTGGAACAAGACAAGGATGTCCACTTTCCCTACTCTTATTCAACGTCATACTGGACATTCTAGCCAGCACAATAAGGCAAGAGAAAGCAATAAAGGACATTGAAATCACAAAGGAGGAAGTCAAACTAACCCTATTTGCAGATGACATTATCATATACATTAAAGAAAACCTAAAGACTCCACCAAAAATTTGCTAGAACTAATAAATGAATTCAGTATAGTGGCAGGATACAAAATCAACACACAGAAATCAATAGCCTTCCTGTACTCCAATAATGAAATAGCCAAGGAAGAAATCAAGATAGTAATCTCATTTACAATAGCTACCAAAAAAAAAACAAAAAAAAAAATGAAATACCTAGGAAGAAAGTTAACCAAGGAGGTAAAATACTTCTACAATGAAAACTCTTCCAAAAAATGAAATTTCTGCAATGAAATCATTGGTGAAAAGAATTGAAGAAGACACAAATAAATGGAAAGATATCCTATGTTCTCAAGTCAGAAGAATATCATCATAATGTCTATATTACCAAAACATTGTACACATTCAATGCTATCCCTATCAAAATATCAATGATAGTCTTCACAGAAATAGTAAAAAAAAATAAAAAATAAAGTATCTTAAAATTTGTATGGAAACATAAAAGACCCCATATAGCTAAAGCAATCTTGAACAAAAAGCATAAAGTTGGAGGCATCACACGTTCTGACTTCAAAATATAATATAAAGCTATAGTAACCAAAACAGCATGGTATGGACATAAAAATAGACAAATATACCAATGAAACGGAATAGAGTGCCCAGAAATAAACACACACATTTACAGCCAACTGATTTTCCACAAAGGTTCCAACAATACACAGTGGGGCAAGGACAGCCTCTTCAATAAATTGTGCTGGGAAAATTGGATATCCACATGTAGAATATTGAAACTAGACCCCTATCTCTCATTATACCAAAAAAAAAAAAAAA
>NW_007733739.1:60560-74122 GCF_000696425.1 Galeopterus variegatus | reverse complement strand
AAAAAAAAAAAAAAACCCTCAAAATGGATTAAAGACCTACATTTAAGTTCTGAAATTGTGAAACTATTGGAAGAAAATGTAGGGGTAACCCTACACTAAATGGGAGTTGGAAGCTCTGTTTTGAATGAGACAACAAAGGCATAGGTAACTAAAGCAAAATTACACTTATGGGACTACATCAAACTGAAAAGCTTCTGAACAGCAGGGGACACTGTCAACGAAATGAAGAGACAACCTACAGAATGGAAGAAAGTATTTACAAACTATGCATAAAATAATGGGCTAATATCCAGAATATATAAGGAATTCAAACAACTCAAAAGCAAAAAAAAAAAACAAATAGCCCAATTTAAAAATGGGCAAAGGAGCTGAATAGACATTTCTCAAAGGAAGATATACAAATGGCCTATAGGTACATGAAAAAATGCTCAACATCACTAGCCATCAGGGCAATGCAAATTAAAACCACACTGAGATATCATCTCACTCCAGTTGGACTGGCTATTATCAAAAAGACAAGGATGACAATACTGGCAAGGATATGGAGAAAGTAACACTTCTACGCTGTTGGTGGGACTGTAAATTAGAATAGCCATTATGTAGTACAGTATGGAGTTTCCACAAACAACTAGAGATAGAACTGCCATACAATCCAGCCATCCCACTGCTGGATATACGAAGGAACAGAAATCATCATATCAAAAGGATAACTACACTCCCACGTTTATTGCAGCTCTATTTACAACATCCAAGAGTTAGAACCAGCCTAAATGTCCATCAGTGGAAAACTGGATAAAGAAAATGTGGTATATATACACAACTGAATACTACACTGCCATAAAAAATGAAATTCTACCCTTTGCAGCAACATGGATGAATGTAGAGAAAATTATGTTAGGTGAAATAAGTGAAATAAGCCAGGCACAAAAAGAGAAATACACATGTCCTGACTCATCCGTGAGGGTAAAAAATAAACAAGTAAAAATAGAAAGATACAACAATCACAATAATTCATTGAACTTTCAAAAGGCAAGAAAAGAACTGAGATTACTAGAGATGGGAGAGGGGGAGAGGGAGATTAGCAAGAAAGGGCCACAAAAAATGATTACATTGTGTAGTGTTTAATCTACTAATTATATGAGCATCACATATTGTACACAGATATTGATATTCAACACTGCACCCTACAGATGCATATAATCAATTATGTTTCAATAATTTTTTTTAAAAGGGCAAAGGATCTGAACAGACATTTCTCAAAAGACATACAAATGACCAACAAGCACATGAAAAAGTTCTCAACATCACTAATGGTCAGGGAAATGCAAATTAAAACCATAGTGAGATATCACCTCCCTCCAGTTACAATGGCTATCATCAAGACAGAAAATAACAAATGCTGGCTAGATATGGAGAAAAGGGAATCCTCCCACATTATTGGTGGGAATGTAAATTCATTCAGCCATTGTGGAAAATAGTGTGGAGGTTCCTCAGAGAACTAAAAATAGATCTGCCTTACACCGCAGCTATCCCACTACTGGGTATATACCCAAAGAAAATGAAATCGATATGTCAAAAAGACACCTGCACTCCCACCTTCATCACCGCGCTATTCACAGTAGCCAAGAGATGAAATCAACCTAAACATCCATCAACAGGTAAATGGATAAAAAAAAAACGGTGGTGTATATACACAAAGGAATACTATTTAGTTATAAAAAGAAATGGTATCCTATCATTTGCAGCAACATGGATGGAACTGGAAACCATCATGTTGAGTGAAGTAAGTCAGGCACAGAGAGACAAATACTGCATGATATCCCTCATATGTGGAATCTTAAAAAAAAAATTTAAGTTCTCATGGAAGTAGAGAGTAGAATAGTGGTTACCAGAGGCCAAGAGGGGAAGAGGGTTGGGGGAAGGAGAAGTGGTGGGCTAACGGGTACGCAACTATGCTATCTACCATAAGTGAATCATTGCACGGTATAGGCATGCATTGAAACAACACACTTACCCCACAAATATGTACAAGTAAATGTTAAAATAAAGTTTTAAAAAGAATGCTGTGTTTGAGTGACGGAAATAACACTAGTGTGGCTGGGCTATGATACAGAAAAGGAGAGGAGTGCATTGGGGAGAAAGGAGAGAGAGAGAGATAGAGACAGAAAGAGAGAAAGAGATGAGAGGATGCTGAAATGGCAGACAGAATCCAGATCTTTTTTTTTTTCTTTGTTAATCACAAATCTAGCCATGCACTACAACCATCCTATGTCTGCGTCCCTGATCCCTAGCACCTGGTCTGGTATTCAATAAGTAGTGTCAAGGTAATGGGGGTGGGGGAGTAGAGCAAGACACTCATCAAGAATGACCACATTTCCTCTGTCCTTCAGCAGCCCACAAAGGCACCTACTGAATCATCTTTGTTCATGGTTCCCAAGATGGTTCCAGATCCAACTCTCTCGGCTTCTCACTTCTGTATAAAGGCATGGGGATCATCTGCTTCCCCTACAACCTGATGGGTCACGATAAATAACATGATGCTACCCAAGGCCATTTGTCACATCCCTGTCACTTTGGCAATTCTTAACACTATGGATATAGGGAACTCTATGAGGTGATTAAGACCCTGGACATACTCCCCGGTCACTTTTAGTCTGGGGTATTTCTGGACGCCTAGAGCTCCACCTAAAAAGTGAGGCACCAAACTCTGCAAGTAAATTCTTCCAGACCCATTCAGGGATTTTTTTTCTCTAACCTGGAAAATTAGTCAGGGATTGGGGGAAGCACAGGCCACTCCCTCTTTCTCAGAAACCCATAAAATCAGTGTTTTCCCTGTTCTCTTTTTTCTCTTTTCTCTTTTTTCTCCCCTGAGACACCTTGTCTATTCTTAGTGGCGAGCATTGCACTTATATCATGTATTCTCCAAAATCTATTGTGTGGTCTTTGTCCACGAGTCCTATCCGTTTCTGTTTATGGTCTTGGCTTTTAAAATTCAGCAGCCAGGTGAAAATTCCAGTGTTCTCTCTGTTGCGTTATTCTTTCTTTGAGGAGATAAAATGCCTAGCTATTGATTCTGCAAAAGGCCAAAAAGTAAGAGAAAAATCAGAGAAAAAAATCAATATTTCAAATATTATACTACCACGTAGATATACAGCTGGCCATCTGTCCAAAGGGGATCATTAATGAATGTACCCATCTGAAAGGATATATTAGTGCTTTTCAATAACTACTCTTTGAAGAAAGAGCGATATTTTTGTTTTTCTAGACAGAAATACAAAAGATGAAAAGAGGTTGTAATAACAATCTCCAAAACAACATATAAAAATGTGACCTCACAATATCTTATTTTTAAAATATGATCCCATTTAACCTAAAAGCTGTTTTAGGGGGATAGAATATGATTCTCCTGTGTAGAGTTAATAGTTCACTAAATGTTTTCTTGAATCTATTTACTTGGCTCCAACTCTTCTTATAGCCAAGGTAAATTCTTTATGTACTACAATTATTATTCCCTGAACTTTGTTATCAGAGAGCTGGTCTACAACATAAGGTTATCATTTGTCTCTGAAAGAAAGAATGACCACCAACATAGTTGACAAACCATACTCCTATTTGTTTTTGTTTTCATAGTTTTTTTTTTTCCCTTTCTCACCATTATTGGGTTTCACTAATGAATAATATGTATGATTCTTGTAACTAATTTGGCCCAGGGAGTCAACAAAATATCTTGGGGGTGGGGCACTTTTGCAAAAAAAAGGAACTAGCATTTACTTGGAACTTCCTCTCTATCTGGCACCAGTCTAGGAACTTTACATAATCCACTTTCCAATTTAATTTTAAAACCAGTTTGTAGGGTAGTATTATTATCACCATTTATAGAAGAAAACTGTGGAATCATCTTATAGTTAGCAAGGAAAAATCTTAGTATTCAAACTTGTGTCTTTCTAACACCCAAGTCTGTATTTCTTCCTCTTCACTGGAAGGCTGAATGTCTGTAGAAGAAATCAGGAGAAGATGACTCAGAGTGGTTCTTGCATGTTGAAGAGAAGAGATACTTCCACAATAGCGAAACTGGGATACTATGATGAAATGCGGGAAAGCAAGTAGAAAATTGAAATCACAGAGCACCAGAGATCTTCAAAATTGTAGTAATTTGTATCATACTGTAACAAATAAAAGACTAAAAGGGCCTGAGCCAAGGCAGTGCAGTATAGAGAATAGAGAAAAGGAGAAAGATTCAAGAGATGTCAATGACATAGATTGATAGAGAGACACTGCTTTGCAAAGTGCCATATGTGGTGCAACCGACGGGCGCTGGTTAACTGGCTTTCCCACTGAGTGCTAGAGTTCTTATTGAAATTCTCTATTGGATCCTATTAGGCCCTTTCTTAACAGTGTACTTAGGCATAAGTTTTTGTGGATTGCTAAATTCGGTAATTTTATAACAGTTTTGTACAGAACAACTTAATTTGCACAATGGAAAGCTTATTAATGGTAGGCTTAAGTATATGTTCATATGCTGCCTTAGTTCAGGCTGCTATAGCAAATTGCTTAGACAACAAACATCTATTTGTCACAGTTCTGGAGGTGGGAAGTCTGGGATCAAGGCACCCACGAATCTGGTGAGGACCCTCATCCTGGCTTGCAGATGGCCACCTTCTTGCTGGATCCTTACATGGCTAGCAGAGAGCAGAGAGAGATCCATGTCTCCTGTTTTGTTTATTTGTTTGTCTTGTTTCTTCTCATTTTCTTTTTATCTATTTTTTAATTGGCAAATGCTAATTGTATATATTTATGAGGTACAATATAATATTTTAATCTGTGTATACATTGTAGAGAGATTAAGTCAAGCTTATTAACATCCATCACATCACCAACTTTTGGGGGGGATGTGTGTGTGTGGTGAGAAAGTTTAAAATCTATTCTTTTAGCAATTATTAAGTATACAAAACCTTATTATTAACTGTGGTCCCCATGCAGTGCAATAGATCACCAAAGCTTATTCCTCCTAACAAACTTCGTACCTTTGTACCTTTCAGCTCCCCTTTCTCCATCTCTCCTTCCTCCCCACCCTGCTCCCTGCCCCCAGCCTCTGAGAACCACCTTTTTATTCTCTATTTTTATGAGATAGACTTGTTTAGATTCCACATAACTGAGATAAACAATATTTACCTTTTCTGTGCCTGGCTTATTTCACTTAGCATAATGTCCTTTAGGGAATTAACCCTCAAGGGTCCCACCCTCATGACCTAATCTACCTGTACCCCCAAAGCTCTCACCTCCAGATACCACCATATTGCAGGCTAGAATTTCAACATATGAACTTTGGGGAGACACAAACATTCAGTCCACACATATGCCAACCAAATAGTAGTTGTATTTCAATTAACTGTTTAGATATAACTACATTATACTACTATTGTTAGATGCCAATTTTTCCTCAATGAGATGAAACCCTTAGCCAGATGTATTTAAGAAAAATGTTTTGACAATCCTGTCTACTTCCTCTTTTGTTGCCTGGGTGTGTGTGCATGTATGTGAGCAGGCACACGTTCTGTTCTGTGTTTTAAGCTGGACAACTTCCTGAACTCTTTCATCTCAGCTAGGCACTTTTCTATGTCTACTTGAATGTGCTAACTACAGAGAGCTGTCAATTTTTTAGTCTGTAATTTTGGATGTCCTTCAACTATAGCTATTTGTTTGGTTTGGTTTTTTTACTCTCTACTACATAGATATATGCAAATGTGGGAAAAGATGGCACATTCTTTCAAACATGCACTTGGAATTACTCCTTCACACTCTACTATTCTAAGCAGGATTTTAATATGTTGTCGTGAATTGAATAGGAAGAGAACAACTTCAGGATTAATGCTCTCTCCATAAATCCCTCAGTACTAAGGAAAAAAAGAAGGAAGGAAAGATTCTGTGATTATCTCCTGTTTTGTACCATCAAAGGTTTCTTACACCTACTGCAGCTATAGTTAAAGCAGTCTTGGCATTAATTCATTTGAATATGCTGTTTATTCATTGCATACCAATTTATTTCTAGGCAGTGCAAGCAAATGTAAAATCAAGTTCCTTGAACATAATTAGACCTAATGTTAACATTTATTTCCTATCAAAAATGTATTTTATTATCTACTTTTAGATTATATTTTATTCTGTAATATAAAGGAAACCATAAAAAGCAATCTTTTTAAAAACGGAAGGAGTTCGCCACTTTTGATGGTTTATAGAAAAACTGAAATGTGACTAAGGAAGGACTAATGGCCTGATGTGCATAGGCATGAAACTTGCTCGGTTGCTCAGGCTGATGCTTAAACCTGTGCCATGCCCCTTCTAAAAGATACTCGATTAGTACTTAACTTTATCCTTTACTGTCTTCACCTTAATTTAATTTCAAAAAGCCTTTTTCTTATATTACTAGTATATTTTGTAAATTTATTCATTCACCAAATGACTACCCAGCAGATACAGTATGCAAGGCTCTGTGCTAACCTCCAGGTAATGCAGAAATGAAGTTTCCAGAATCTACCCACAAAGGCCAGAATGACATAAATGTGATAATGTTCAAAAGTGTTCAATGACAAGGACAGGTTTTGGCAACGCCCTGTGAAAGTTTAGAGGAAACAGAAGGCTGATATTTTTAAGAAAGCAAGAAAATACAATTTAAAAGAATTCACGCTTTTGTTCCAGAGGCATATAAAAACGATGACTTTATTAGTCCACGCTGAATTACAAGTTCTTTCTGTCTAATTTTTTGTGGTTCCAGCTCACTTGGCATTAACTTACTTTTCCTGCCAGCATGGCCGAGGTATTCCTGGCATTTACTGTAAATGGAAGTTGATGCCATGCTGGTGGACTGAGACTCCAGGAGTGAGGCCTGTCACAGAGTGGATGGACTCAGCTTTGTGCCACCAAAGGCTTTCACTGAATGACAAAAAGTAAAACCAGTCAAACAAATATGTTCTTCCAATCACTGTGGCAAAGGTTTTCTTCCTCCTGGCTGCCAGTTCCTTTCAAAGATGATTCCCAAAGGCTTTTTTCCTTTGTTTAGGTTTTGTGTAGGGTAAATTAATTCATGATTTTGGGCTATTTAAAAAACAAAACAAAGCAAAACAAAAAATACTTCTTTCCGTAGTCTTCCTCAAAATACCCACAGGAACCCAGCCCATAGAATGGCCTGAAACAAAACACTTTTGTTCAAAGCCAGCAAGGCTGGCAAAGCTGCAAGCTCTGCCCATAGCTACCTGTGCTGCTGGTAGCTGCAGAGAAATATGCAAACTGGCAAACTGGGCACATTTTACTGTGTTACAACAATATGTTTTATTGTTCTCTCGCTAAGTTCTTTGCCAAGGGCAAGGCGTACTGAAGTAGCTAGCGGTGGCCCAGTCACAGCTGTCAGCATGAGGCTTACCTCTTCTGGCATCGTTCTTTTAGCCAAGAGGCACTGCAATTGCTTACCAATAAGTCGTGATGAGTTGATAATGCAGGTAGACTAAATCATAAATATTTTAGCACTTAAGCACATTTTTTCATCCACAGTGACATAATACTGCAATGGCAGAGGGTTTTCCCCTAGGATGGGCAATTAGGGATAAGTGGAAACAACTACTGGAACATTCGTGATAATAAGAAAACTACTTTTAATTGAGTACCTTAGAATGGCTACAATGATTAAAACAAAGCTCTACTTAGAATTAAGCTTTATTATCACATTTAAAAATCTATACTATTTATGAATTTTTGAATGCAATGTGTTTATAAAATACACCTTTGCATCTATAGCAATATCCAAAGCAAGAAATGAACTATCAGAAATAAATCAAAGTGTACAGGAAAAAGAAACAAAATTGATTGTATATGATTAGCTGCAATTGATATGAAGCTATCCAATATGTTAAAGAATCTCCATGCTGAGTTTTCATCAAGTCTTTTGCCATTTTTATTTAGTATTTGATAATTATTAGTATTTTATTTAGGGATATTTCATTGAAGTTGGGTTGTTTACAATAGTCATAATTATTTTTCCATTCTTTAGAGAACTATAACTTTATGGGTTTTAAAGCCTGGTATGAAACTTTGCACAAAGCTTCACAGCATGTCTCTCTTGTGTGCAGTTGGGACACCCTCCCTGCCAGTCCAGTGCACTTATTTCTTCCTCTCCTTTGATTCATTTCCCGTCCCTGCTCCTTTTTTTCCACTGTCTCACAACCAAGCTCTCAAAACCCCCTAAGATAAAGGAACGCAGGCACATGTCACTGGCACAGTACTGTGGAGTGACAGGTTTTGAATGCCAACTCTGCTACTCTCTGTAAAATGGGGTAGTAATACTTCATAGTGTTATCAAGAGATGAAATAACACATACAAGTGCTTGGACTTGGAGAAAATTATGATAAGCGAAATAAGCCAGGCACAGAATAAAAAATACCACATGTTCTCACTTATATGTGGGAGCTAATAAAAATAAATAAATAAATATACAAAGAATTAAACAGGGAGGGGGAAGAAAAAGAAGAAAAAGAAAAAAATCACAATAATTCCTTGAACTTCTTAAGATAAGTGAACAGATATGATGTTGATGGGGAGGGGAGAAAAGGAGGAATTGGTAAAGGGACACGAAAATCAATTACATTGTATATTGATAAATTAAAATAATAAATAAATACATATATAAAAAAGTTTTAATGTGCAGAGAAATAGAAAATATTATTATATTTCTATTCCAAAGAAAAATATGGGACTACGTCACATTTGTGCCTTGACCAGAAATAGTTCCAAATCAAGAGTGTCTTAACTTGTTTCTCCCACAAATTTTAAATAAAGTTCTGAAAATAGTGGTACGATTTTATATGAGAATGGAGGGAAATCAAGGCAGAAACTAGTAAATAGAGGTTTGTTCGTTTACTTCAAGTAGAAATAGTAATTTCCTCACCTGTGAGTTGCATTTTCTCTTCCATGAACATTTTCCTCTTTGTATCTTAGTTCCAGACAAATTCAGAGAATATGTATTTCGGAAATACATGGAATAAAATATCATCTGTCCTCAGATCTCTATGTCTCACTTCATCCTCTTTGAGTGGGAGGGGATTTAATTTACCCGAGATTCGCATCATTTATCTTGTGTGGCACTGTCTGGTTTTATTTGTGGATTCATTTCATCCTTAATACTCTTAAAAGAAAAGGGACATATGTTTCTAGTTATATTTTGGGGATTCTTTTCAATCTATATTTTAATCAATGATTCCTCACACCAGCAAGTGGGGTAAGATGTCAATACACACTTGACCGTGAGCAATACTCCAAAAAAGAAAACGCTGGCCTGGATCAGTCGGGTGACTCATTTGAATAGAGGATTGAGGATGTGGTGACAGCCGATGCCTGACTTCAAATTTCTCCACGGTCGCTCTGACAAGCCCGTTTTGAAGCACTAGATGGCACTGTGAATTCGCTTAATTTGGAACCAAACTAGCCCATCCGTAATTTCAAAGAGAAAAAAAGATGAGAATTTTCCTTAACCGATTTGATAGCCTGACACATATTCTTAAGGAAGTGAATTTATATGATGTAACAGTTATTTCATTAAGTTTCAGTGCAAAAAAAAAAAAAGCATCCTCTTTTGGCAAGAAAAATGTGACTGTTTCTGCAAACACAAACCAGTCAAATCCACACTCGAGATCTAGTCAGAGGGAAAAAAGTCAGACGTGCTAGTTGGCTAACTTGACTGCTTTTTGACTGACTTAAATATTTTCTTGACTACTTGACAGTCAAAACAGTCAAGCCCGTTTGTGTGTGTCAACACAGGCTGTACTTCATGCATTACAAAGCGAATGTCTGTGTTAGGTTTCTCTCCTGCCGCCTCTGCAGTCTTGCTGGTTAGCTCCGTTGGTTGGGGCAGGCTACTAATGAGGACAAGGTCACCCCAGTTTCCTTTCCTGCCTGGGGGGATACGTCCTTCTCACACAGAAAAAGGCTGTTCCTTGGCTAGGAACTGTGTTCTTAACTCTGGCCAGCCATGTCACAAACCCTCATCTGAAAAGATTACTGCATGTGGTAGTCCAGATGATCAGCATAACCACATCATTACCAGAAGACAAAAACAACTCAATATGTATATCCTATTAACAGCAGATCCGCGATGTCATTTGTCTACAGAAAGGACTCAGGAGAGTGCTTCTGAAATCACCTCTGTTAACTAGCAAAGTTGTATTCCGTGTTTATCCACCCAATTATATTGTTAAGAACCTACTCTATACCAGGCAGAGAGCTAGACACTGAAGGGTAGAGAACAGAGTAAGAAATAGCCAGGATGACAATGACTTTACAATATAGTTAGGAAGGTAAACAAGCAAACAAATATTAGATAATGTGATAAATACCACAATAGAGGTATACATAAACTGCTAAGGATGTGAAAAGAGAGGCTAACCTCCGGGCAATTGTACAAGCTAGATCTCAAAGGATTGATATATATTCAGCTATAAAATGCAGACAATTCCAGAAAGAAATAACAGTGTGTCCATAGTGACTTCTTTCCAAACAGAACGGGACAGAGAGGGGAAAGAGTGACTTTACCATGGAAAACCTGACAAACACACCTCAGCCAGCTGATCAAGGTTAACATTAATAGTGGTAATTCATACCGATGGTATTTTATCACTATGGCTCCCTCCCCAAATCTCATAATCCCAATCTAACCATGATATCAGACAAATCCCAACTGAGGACATTGTACAAATACTAGTACTCCTCAAAATTGTCATGGTCATCAGAAAAAAAAAATGTCACAGCCAAGAGAAGCCTAAGGAAACAGGACAATTAAATGCTATGTGATATCCTGAAACAACAACAAAAAAGGATATTAAGTTAAAACCAAGGAAATCTGAATAAAGTATGAACTTTATTTAATAATGTAGCAACATTTGTTCATTAATTTTGACAAATGCACCATACTAATATATGATGTGAATAACAGGAGACACTGGGTGTGGGGTAAATGAGAGCTCTCTGTACTATCTTTGCAATTTTTCTGTAAATATAAAGCTATTCTAGAAGAAAAAGTTTTAAAAATTTGTGAGTCGTAAATTGTCATTTTGAATAACATATATTTCTAAAACTATCAAGACACTTTTAAATACAAAAAACCATATTTGTAAATGTGGTAACATTCATTACCTCTCTCAACCTTCTAAAAAGAAGAAAAGAAGGAATGAAGTATGCAAAGAAGAATGGAAGGAAAAAAGGGCAGAGGAAGGGAAAAGGAGGGTAGGAAGGAAGGAAAGAGGGAAGGAAAACTGCTGGCTATAAAAATATCTTCACATTATGAGTGCTACATTACATATCCATGTAGCATAATTGAGGTGATTGTAGTGGATTGAATTCTGTCCTCCCAAAACTAGAAGCTTGAATTGTGTCCCCCACGTTTTATGTATTAGAAACTTAGCCCCCACTCTGACTGTTAAGAGGGTGGAAAATCCTATGATGGTCACTGAAAGGTGGAGCCTTGAAGAGGTGATTGGATTGTAGGACTGTGCTGTAGTGAATGGATTAAAAATGGGGGTCAGGGTGTGGTTCTGAGGGCTTTAACGGAAGAGGAGAGTCTGTCTCTTGCTCTCTCTGCTTCCACCATCTTGCAATGTGAAACCCCTGGGGTCACTGTCACCACCACCAGATGGACTTTGGACTTCCCAGCCTCAGAAACTGTAAGCAATAAATTTCATTTTCTTTATAAATTATCCAGTCTCAGGTATTCTGTTATAGCAACACAAAATGAACTAATACAGTGATTATAGAATAACTAAGGGAAAATAGCCATTGTCAACTCATAATTAATAGTCAAAGGTGAAGAATAGACATGAATATTCACTACAGGATGTGAATTGCATACTTTATATTTTTGCCTTGGTGGGGTGATTAAAAGGACGCCAGTAGAATTCATGTTAGGCATCTAAGTCCTCAAAGTCTTATTAAAATATAAACAATTTCTCATTCATTGCTGGTGAGAATGCAAAATGGTACGGTCACTTTGGAAGACAGTTTGGTGGATTCTTGCAAAACTCAACATAATCTTATCATGCAATTCAGCAAACATGCTCCTTGATATTTGCCCAAAGGAGTTGAAAACTTATGCCCACACAGAAACCTGCACAAGGATGTTTATAGCACTTTTATTCATAACTGCTAAAACTTGGAAGCAACCAAGATATCCTTCAGTGGGTGAGTGGATAAATAAACTGTGGAATATTCAGACAATGGAATATTATTCAGCACTAAAAAGAAATGAGTTATCAAGCAGTGAAAGGACACGAAGGAACCTTAAATACATGTCATTTACCATGGATTCAACCAACCAACTGCAGATAGAAGCTACTTTTGAAAAACCAATAACAATACAACAATAAAAACAATACAAATAAAAACCATATAGTATAACAACTATTTACATAGCATTTACATTGAATTAGGTATTATAAACAATCTAGAGATGACTTAAAGAATACAGGAGGATTTGTGTAGATTTATATGCAAATACTACACAATTTTATATCAGGGACTTGAGCACCCACAGATTTTGGCTTCCTCAGAGGTCCTGATACCAATCCTTCATGGATACCAAAGGACAGATGTATGTGACATTCGGAAAAAGGCAACCTATGAGGGCAATAAAAAGATATGTGATTGCCAAGGGTTGGGGGAAGGAGGGATGAATAGGCAGAGCACGGAGAATTTTTAGGGCAGTAAAACGGCTCAGTATGGTATTATAACGGTGGGTATCTGTCATTATAACTTTGTCCGAATCTGTAGAATGTACAACACCGTGTAAACCCCAATGTAAGTTAGGGACTCTTGGTGATAATGATTTGTCAATGTAGTTCATCAATTGTAACAAATGTACCACTCTGATGGGAAACGTTGATAATGAGGGGAGCTACACATGTATCTGGGAAATATCTGTAACTTCTTCTATATTTTTCTAAGAACCCCAAACTCCTCCAAAACAATAAAGTCTTGGGCCGGCCCGGTGGCGCACTGGAGAGTGCGCCGCTTGGGAGCACGGCGGCGCTCCCGCCGAGGGTTCGGATCCCATGTGGAGACTGGTTCCCGCTCACTGGCTGAGCGCGGTGCGGGCGCGACACCGAGGGTTGCAATCCCGTTACCGGTCAGTAAAAAAGACAAAAAGGAAAAAAAAATAACAATAAAGTCTTAAAATGTATATATAAGCAATCAAAGTCATTATTAGAGAGCATACAAAGCAAGGTGTCCTTTAGTCACCGGAGACAGAGAAGGAATGTAATGGAAAGGAAAATTGCGAAGGTACCAAAACGAATTCCTTCTTTTTCATGAGCTAACATCGAGTCTATTGTACTTAATAAAAATGGACGAGATAAATTCACTCCACCCACTTCCAGGAGAGGAAATGAAGGCTCAGAACCATTGCTCCCATGGTTCTAGCAGTAGCAGAGGACATTGAGGGTGTGTCTAATATTCTCCTATTATAAGCATCATTATATATGTTTACTTTATATATATTCATGATGATTTCTTTATCATGTAGAATTTC